>NC_133651.1:189672577-189972577 GCF_009905375.1 Apium graveolens
GCTCGCCCAGACCGAATTACAACCTTACTTCATGAATGAAATATGGAAGTATTTTTGACTTTATTTTAAAATAATACCTTTTTCTTTTTTTTAATTTTTGTATTTATAATATGATATATATTTTAATTCTTTTTATGTATATTTATTATATATTTTGTTCATTGAGTAGAATAAAACATTCAAGCATGGGGAGGTGTTCTGAAGATTATTATTGTTATTATTATACATGTAATAAATTTTAAAAGAATAATGAATTTCATTAATGTAAATTAGTTAGGGATTGTCATGTTAGACCGAATAGTTGTATATTCGTAAATTAATTCTTAAGCTTTGCATCTAATTATATAGTTGCGTTATATGTTAGTTGCATAACATCGTATGATCTCAATGAATCACTGACTTTTGGTGATATTTTGTTTAATTTGTTTTAATTAAGACTTGATATGATAACTTGTTAATGATGTTACAATGCTAGTATCACTACTGTAGAACTTGTTTTCCTACCTAATCTTATGATGCTCTTAAACTGAGACTTGTATATCTTTATTTCTTGAGGGATAGCCGCTTGTGGATAATAATAATTTAAACTATTAATTTTTTAGATAGTACTTAAATGCTGATGTTTGGAGGAGTTGTGGGATATAAGTATCTTTCAAAAATAAGAAAAATATATATATAATGAATATCCACTACAAGAAATTTGTAATCACACAACACCCATGAAACAACGGTCAACAAAAAAGCTGTTGCCCCAAATTGGTAGACAACTGTGAATTTTCTTTCCTCGAAAAACTGTTGTTGGACTACATGTTGAATAACGGTTATAGCTGTTTTTTGAAAGATTTATCTATGTGGTATCCGCTTATCGAGCAAGACAACAGTTCGTATACTGCACTGTTGTCACACATCTTTAACATTACAGTCAAAAACTATTTTAATAAGCTAAGTTATTGTAGATCAGACAATGGTTTTTGACTTAATGTTGTGTAATTTATACAAGTGTTTATTATAAGCCTTGTCTTATTGAACATCACACAATGGTTTTTACATACCATTGTTAAAAGGAAAGCTCACATACAATGGTTATTAGTAGTGTTGGGTAAATGAGGTTCAAACAACCGGTCTTGTGTCTTGTTATCTGAACACCATATTTAGATGATTGTTTTACACATTGTGACAGTAACTGTTGTCTCTTGAGTAATGGAAAAAAAAATTGACTTGCATATATGCAAGTCCCCATAAAACAAATCCAAAACCATCTAACCAAGAAATTTCTAAACCATGAATCATCCGACAACAAACTAACAATCAAAAAATCATGAGCCAAATTAGAAACCAAAAATACTATCTCAAATGGACGAGTTCAATTATTAAAATAAAAGTTTGGCGATAAATACATACAAATTAAAGTGTACTCTCTTTATAGTAATACAAAGCTGCAAAATGCAATCTCCGTTTCATGGAGACCGCATTTTGCAGCTCTTGCATTACTATAAAGAGAGTGAACCTGGACACGTATACATTCATCAACAAACTAAATATTTTTACAAATTTACAAGTTCATCTATGAATTAAAAAATACACAAATTAATCACAATGCCATGATACTACAAGACCAGTGAAGAATACAATCAAATAGTAGTGTCAATCCAAATTGGCCAAACTGTCAAAAAGTTCTTGTAACCTCAGCTTGATCAACATCATCATTTAATCCAAGTTAACGAGTCAATCAGTGATGACGTAAATTATTCGTCACTTGAGTAGTTTAAAATCATGCTCAAAAATCGAATCGATCACTGAAAGCAAAATAAAAATTTAAATATTAGCAAATATTAAAGAAACAGGGTTTATGGTACTATCAATGTATGCCTAGTATAATTACATTAAACCGAATACAAGGCAGAATCCAAATAATTATGATATAATAAAAATTGCAAAAATCCTAACTTTAGTACTAGTAAGTGACAGAAAAATAAAAAATATGATTTGACAAATTATACATTTAAGAAAAAAAGAAATATTTCCAACAAAAGAAATAATGAAAGGAGACTTGTACTCTTGTTGGGTTAATCTTGAAGATATGTAACTTAAAGGAAATGTAATTATTACCATTATGGATGTTGAATCCATTCTTCTTCCTCCCGAATATAACTAGCTTCTTCGATGTCCTGTTCCTTGACACTCGGGAACAGTGGCACATGCAGCTCATTCTCAAGTTCTATTTCTACAGATCCATCATTTTCATCATCACAATGGTCATAATATCTTTTTTTTGGTAATTTCAACACTACGGACTAATGTTTTTCCAAAGGATCATCAATGTAACAAACTTGTTTAACATGCTTCCCTAGAACAAAAGGATCATTTACATAACCTAATTTATTCATATTAACCAATGTATATCCTACGTCATCTACCTTAACTCCTTTGTTCATATCCACCCAATTACAATGAAATAGAGGGATTCTAAACTTGTTATAGTCCAACTCCCATATACTTGATATAACTCCATAGTAGGTGTGTGAAATATTTTCTATATTTTTATCCTTACCCTGCACAAGCATTGTATCTGCAATAACGCAAACACCGCTGTACTGAACTTGTCGATTACCATCCCGTTCCTAGGTGCTATAAGTAATAGCATTAATTTTATATCCGCTTAATGTAGGGACAATCTTGTTGGGGCCTTCTGCAATCCACCTTATCTCCTCAGGTGTGTTATGGCAGTCATTCGATAATTGTGATTGAATCTGTCCAACAAGAAATTGATGAAAACTATATTCGATATTGCTAGCGAGTTAAATTATTATACTAATTTAGACTTGAAGTAATAAGAAAGAAGCTGATAAATTAGCAAAAAAAAAAGAAAGAAGCTGGATAATGTTTTAAATAATTTGCTAAAGTAAAAATATTTGGTAAAAACTCCTAAATTTAAGTTGAAGCGCAAAATAAACAGAGTAATGCAATTACTGTGAACACATTAATTAGGCCTATATATAATGCTAATATAATAAACTTTTAAGCCTGCAATATAAGTGTGGAAAGGACTCGCATCTCAGTCCAGATCTACTATTCAAAGAAAACATTTATCCCCCTTTGGGACTGAAAATCTACATTTTAATCATTTCAAAAACTGATGCCGATTTATAACAAAATCTCTTAAAACATTTTTATTAAGGGATTATAGATCAACTTGAAACACTGGAATATGATACTAAATCTCAAGGCCATGATCCACTAGACTTTACTTATTAGGGCAATTGAAAAGTTTCCATATACAAGAACTTTGACAAGGTGTTCTAGCAAGGATATTGCATAATAAGAAAGAGTGAATGCCGAACTAGGCTTAAAGCAAGGATTTTAGACAAGGTATAGGTATTGTAACATCAAAAAGATAAGTATCAAAGGTTACAAGAATGCCAGAGGTGTTAAGGTATAAAGAAAGTGATCATTAGCTTAAGGTATATCAGGATGTCAAACTTTAGGGTAAGAAAGAGGGTATCAAGCAATTAGGAACAACTTTAATGGATATCTGGCTTTTAGGTATCAAGGTAAAGTTTGTATAGGAGTTCAAGCAGCAGGGTGAGATATCAATACTTTAGGAATCATTAGCATGTTAATCAGGAGGATCATAGGTAGACCAGCCTGTGATGCCTATGGATCCAGCGCTAGAGATCATTCAGCAAGATATCATTGAGGCTGTGAGAGTACTTTCTCGAGGATTAGAGGGAGAGATTGGAGAGCCCCATACAGTTCCTTATCATGAGTTTGCTAGTATGCATGAGGACATGCATGTTAGATATATTTGAGATGTCATGTCTAATATGTTTCATGTTTAGTTTTCAGATCTTAATTAACAGGAAATATCAGGACTTACTGAAATCAGTACTTACTGGAAGTCGGAACATAATATCAGGACTTAAGGTCATATTAGAACTTAAGTACGGGAGGACTTACAGTTAAGGAAGGAAGCTGATTAAAAGTAGAAGATCGAGACTAAAACAAAGGAAGATATGCATGGAAAGAGTTAGAGGACTACAAGACTTGCATAAGATATCTGATTGATATATTTTAGGAGACAAAATTATATTTCATATCAATTATAATATATCTTGTAACTGTGTAGTATATAAATACAGACATAGGTTTACACTATATATGTTATCATTATCGAGATACATTATTCATTGTAACCTAGCAGCTCTTAGTGATATTTGTTCATCACTGAGAGAGAACAGTTCCATTGTAACAGAATTTATTATATTGAATATATCTGTTTACTGTTATCTGTGTTCAAGATCGATTTGATTGTGTAAAACACTGTATTCAACCCCCTTCTACAGTGTTGTGTGACCTAACAATTGGTATCAGAGCTTTTCTGTTAATATACATATAGTAAAGATCTGCTGTTTTCTTTGACTTTACTGCAAATTGCCTTGAAGAAGAGACAAAACCTAATAATTGTGCACCTGACTTGATTTTGCAGGACTGATCGAATTGAAATAGGAAGCAAATGATACAATATCGTGTGACAATCAAGAGATTTCATTCTAACAAGTCAAAGATTTTCCATGTTTACCAGATTTGTTTATATTTGAATAAAATTCATCCGGCAACTTCATTTGAAGAAAGGATGAGCAAATGGTTTTCTTTTCTCCATGCGATAAGTTCCAAGATGCCACGACACCTTTTCCTTCTTTCCGGGAGTTTTTGGCCTTAACTCCGTTCTTATTCCCATTTCAGCCATATCGAGACGGTCAGGCTCCCTATCTTTTGTCTTTCCCGGAATATTTAATAAAGTACCAAGCATAGCTTCACATATATTTTTCTCGATGTGCATCAAATCGAGAACATGCCTAACCGGTAAAAACTTCCAATACTTGAGTTGGAAGAATATAGAAACCTTCTTCCAGACTGGTCGAGCTTCACCCTTCTTCCATCAAAGTGGGTGTTGTGTCTTACCAAAAACATGGTCCCTTAGATGTTGTATTCTTTCAAGAACCTGTTCTCTGCTTAACAGAGTGGGAGCAACCCCATTCTTTATAGTGTTATCAAAAAATGACTTTTTCCTTCTATACGGAAGATGCCTGGGTAACCACCTACGATGCCTTATAATTATTGTCTTACGGTAATTAACCAGCCTTATCAACACATACCGTACAAGCATTATACCCTTTAATGACATTTCCTGACAAGTTCCCTTAGGCTGGATAGTCACTTATTGTCCATAGTAAAATCCCCTTAAGTATGAAAGACTCTTGCTGATATGCATCATACACATGTTTTCCACGCCACAATTCTTGCAAATCTTCAATAAGTGGTTGAAGGTACGCGTCGATATCATTTTCTGGCTCAGTCGGTCCTGATATCAATAAGCAAAGCATAATATACCTCCTCTTTATACAAAGCCAGGGTGGAAGGTTGTAAATTGATAGCAAAATTGGCTAGGTTGAGTGATCAGTACGGTTTCTATGAAAAGGATTGAAACCATCGACATATAAAGCTAACCGAAGGTTTCTACTCTCTGATACAAAATCAGGCCACTTCTTGTCAACATCCTTCCATGTTTCAGAGTCAGCCGTATGCCTCATTTTACCATCCTTTAGTCGGGTGTCATTCCAAGTCATGTACTTTACAATGTTAGGTGTATTGAACAAACTCCTTAATCTCGGTATCAATGGGAAATACCATAAACCTTTAGCAGGGACCCCACCAGTTCCTCTCCTTTCCTATTTAATTTCCATCTTAAGGCCTTACATATGCGACAAGTAGTCTCATCTTCATCCCTCTGACCACGGTATAAGAGACAATCATTCGGACATGCGTGTATCTTTTTATATCCCATCCCTAATGAACATAAGGTTATCTTTGCTTCATTAAAGGAAGAAGGCATATTGTTACCTTTCGGAAGCATAGACTCGATCAAGAGTAAAATATCAGAGAAGCATGAATCAGACATACCATACTTCACTTTCATGCTGTATAACTTAACTAAAACTTTTAATTTAGTGTAACTCTCACATCCAAGATAAAGGGGTTGATGTTCACCTTTAATATGGTTAGTAAAATTCGAAGAATCCGAAGAAATATCACATCCTCGTCGTTAGCTTCATCCATTCTTGTGGGAAATTCATTAACAGATTCTGAAGTGTCGGTGTCATCCGGTACATGATTATCTCCTAAATTTGACTCCCCGTGCCATATCCAGTGTGTATAAGTTTCTTCAATACCATATTGAAAGAGATGGTTTTTGACTTCCTGAGCTTTCTATAATTTACTATGTGTGCACTTTAAGCATGTACAACTAATTTTCTCTTCAGTATACCCCTTTTCGAATGCAAATTTCAATAAATCTTCAACGCCTATTTTAAACTCTTTTGTCCTTCTATCAGCTCTTAACCATGATCTGTCTATCTTTACATCAACGTAGACTAGCTAAAATCAACAAATAGCAAGACAACTCTATTTTTCCTATAATACGATACGAGTTTAACAAAGAAACCTCAGTTTACTACACTCATTGACTAGCTAAAATATCATCCCAATCTTCACTCATAGACCAGCTCAACAACTTGTTAAATATCATCTCAATCATAATACATAGACCATGATAATTGACTAATTCTACATATAGAAGAGTAGAAAGACAACTTAAAATATACAATTTATTTAAATTGATTTAAAACAATTTCCCCAAATCAACACGAACCCTAATCCAAACTTCCAGATTATCTATACAATCCAAACAAAATATAGATGCAAAAAATTATCCAAATAGTTATCGAAATAAATTTATGAAATTGAATTCATTAACATCGAGTCTTTAGAAAAAATTACCTTAAATGTGTAGAAGTGTATATGCGAATCGAGATTATGTCCTCCTGATGATACTAATTTTCCCTGAATCGAGATTATGTCTCAGTGATGTTACGAAGATAATTTTCCCTAAAATGAATGAAGTGAGTAAGAAGAGGAGATAAAGAAAGAGATGAGAAGAAGAGAGTAATGAGAGTCCTGACCTAACTGAGCTCAATAATTATGTCCTTATTCCGACACAATTATACAAATATTGTTAAATAATAATATTATATATATACATAATATGTATACAATTAATTTTCTTAAATAAAGGACAATGGTTTCCGGATAAAACTATTGTTTAAAATAAACTCAAACAACGGTTCCTTAGAAACACACTTGTCCATGAGTATCTTAACTCACAATATATTAAATAAAGGTTCCTTGTCTAAACGCTTGTCATACTTTTATCAGACAACGGTTTCGAAAAAAATTATTTCATTAACATATCTCGACATCCGTACGGTTCGATCGTCGAAAAACTCGTTCAAAAAAATTATTCAGATATTCGGGTAAGATTCTCGTTCTACAGAGTACGTCTTTTACTAGAATCTCCTTATAAAGTCATGCACGGCAAGTTCAAAAATTTTTGAAAAAAAATTTATATGCCTAAAATCAACATATCTTGACATCTGTACGGTTGGATCATCGAAAAACTCATTCAAAAAAATTATTCAGACATTCAGGTAAGATTCTCGTTCTACGGAGTACGTCTTTTACTAGATTCTTCTTATAAAGTAATGCACGACAAGTTCGTGATTTTTTTAACACTTTTTTATATGCCTAAAATCAACATATCTTAACATCCGTACGGTTGGATCGTCAAAAAACTCGTTCAAAAAAATTATTCAGACATTCTGGTAACATTCTCCTCTACGGAGAACGTTTTTATTATATTCTCCATATAAAGTCATGCACGACAAGTTCGAGAATTTTTGAACATTTTTTTATATGCCTAAAATCAACATATCTTGACATCCGTACAGTTGGATCATCGAAAAATTCGTTCAGAAAAATTATTCAGACATTCAGATAAGATTCTCGTTCTATGGAGTATGTCTTTTACTAAATTGTCCTTATAAAGTCATGCATGACAAGTTCGAGAATTTTTGAAAAAAAATTTATATGCCTAAAATCAACATATCTTGACATCCGTAAGGTTGGATCGTCGAAAAACTCATTCAAAAAAATTATTCAGACATTCGGGCAAGATTCTCGTTCTACGGAGTACGTCTTTTACTAGATTCTGCTTATAAAGTAATGCACGGCAAGTTCAAAAATTTTTGAAAAAAAATTTATATGCCTAAAATCAACATATCTTGACATTCGTACTGTTGGATCGTCGAAAAACTCGTTCAAAAAAATTATTCAGACATTCAGCAAAATTCTCGTTCTCCGGAGTACGTATTTTACTAGATTCTCCTTATAAAGTCATACACGGCAAGTTCGAATATTTTTGAAAAAAAAATTATATGCCAAAAATCAACATATCTTGACATTTATACAGTTGGATCTTCGAAAAATTCATTCAAAACAATTATTCAGACATTCGGGTAGGATTTTCGTTCTATGGAGTACGTCTTTTACTATATTCTCCTTATAAAGTAATGCACGACAAGTTCGAGAATTTTTTAACACTTTTTTATATGCCTAAAATCAACATATCTTAACATCCGTATGGTTGGATTGTCGAAAAACTCATTCAAAAAAATTATTCAGACATTTGGGTAAGATTCTCTTCTACGGAGAACGTCTTTTACTAGATTCTCCTTATAAAGTCATGCACGGCAAGTTCGAGAATTTTTGAACATTTTTTTATATGCCTAAAATCAACATATCTTGACATCCGTAAGGTTGGATCATCAAAAATTTGTTCAAAAAAATATTAAGACATTCGGGTAAGATTCTCGTTCTTCAGAGTACGTCTTTTACTAAATTCTCCTTATAAAGTCATGTACGACAAGTTCGAGAATTTTTGAAAAAAAAATTAAATGCCTAAAATCAACATATCTTGACATTCTTACGGTTGGATCGTCAAAAAACTCGTTCAAAAAAATTATTCAGACATTCAGGCAAGTTTCTCGTTCTACGAAGTACGTCTTTTACTAGATTCTCCTTATAAAGTCATGCACGACAAGTTCAAAAATTTTTGAAAAAAAAATTATATTCCTAAAATCAACATATCTTGACATCTGTACGGTTGGATCGTCGAAAAACTCATTCAAAACAATTATTCATACATTCGGGTAAGATTCTCATTCTGCGGAGTACGTCTTTTACTAGATTCTCCTTATAAAGTAATGCACGACAAGTTCGAGAATTTTTGAACATTTTTTTATATGCCTAAAATCAACATATCTTGACATCTGTAAGGTTGGATCGTCGAAAAACTCGTTCAAAAAAATTATTCAGACATTCGAGTAAGATTCTCTTCTACGGAGAACGTCTTTTACTAGATTCTCCTTATAAAGTAATGCACGACAAGTTCGAGAATTTTTGAACATTTTTTTATATGTCTAAAATCAACATAAATTCACATCCGTACGGATGATCATCGAAAAACTCGTTCAAAAAAATTACTCAGACATTCGGTAAGATTCTTGTTCTATGGAGCACCTCTTTTACTAGATTCTCCTTATAAAGTCATGCACGACAAGTTCGAGAATTTTTTAACACTTTTTTATATGCCTAAAATCAACATATCTTGACATCCGTACGATTGGATCGTCGAAAAATTCGTTAAAAAAATTATTCAGACATTCGGGTAAGATTCTCGTTATACGTAGTACGTCTTTTACTAAATTCTCCTTATAAAGTCATGCAGGGGAAGTTCGAGAATTTTTGAAAAAAAATTTTATATGCCTAAAATCAACATATCTTGACATCCGTAGGGTTAGATCGTCGAAAAACTCGTTCAAAAAAATTATTCACACATTCGGGCAAGATTCTCGTTCTACGGAGTACGTCTTTTACTAGATTATCTTTATAAAGTCATGCACGGCAAGTTCGAAAATTTTTGAAAAAAAATTTATATGCCTAAAATCAACATATCTTGACATCTGTACGGTTGGATCGTCGAAAAACTCATTCAAAAAAATTATTCAGAGATTCGTGTAAGATTCTCTTCTACTGTTAAATATATTTGATAATGTCATGTGTAATATGATTTTTGTTTAGTTTTCAGATCTTACTTAAACAGGACAAATCAGTACTTAACTGGAAATCAGCACTTATACGGAAGACAGAACTTAAGATATCAGAACATAAGTTATCTGAACTTAAGATTCATAAGATATTTATAGGAGATAATATCAGGACTTAGATGTCTTTTCGATAAGGCAGGCGGCTGATTGAAAGGAAAGATAATCGAGACTAAGACAGAAATAATTGTGCATGAAGAAGGAATTCTATGAAGAATAGAATACTTGGAAGAAAAGATAACTAGTTGATATATTTTAGGAAGCAGAATTATATTCCATATCAATTAGAAGATTATCTTGTAAATGTGTAGTACATAAACACAGGCATAGAGTTTACACTATAAGTGTTACGATTATCAAAGTTATTATTCATTGTAACTCTAGCAGCTGTCGTGATAATTTGTTCATCACTGAGAGAAGACAGTTCCATATTGTAACAGAGTTTATTGTGTTGAATAAAATCTATTTTCTGTTACTTGACTTCTTAAATTCGATTTGATTGTGCTAAACACTGTATTCAACCCCCTTTCTACAGTGGTTGTGACCTAACAAGTGGTATCAGAGCTATCTAGTAACACACAAACAGTTTAAGATCCAAAATCAATCATGTCTGAAGAAGAAACTCCAACCAAGCCCACCAAAACTGAAGAACCTCCAAAAACCATAACCCATAGTCGATATGAGACTATAAGAGTTCCCATGTTGAAACCTTCTGAGTATTCCATATGGAAAGTGAAGATGGCTATATTTCTAGAAGGTACAGATCCATAATATCTCGACAGGATTTATGAAGGACCACATATGCCAACCAAACTCTCTATGGAAGTTGTCGGTCAGCCAGCAAAGTCTGTACCAAAGGAGAAAAGTGATTACACTGCTGAAGATATCTCATCGATTGTGAAGGATGCAAAGGTAAGACACTTGCTGCATAGTACCATTGATAATGTCATGTCAAACAGGGTAATTCAATGCAAGACTGCAAAAGAGATATGGGATGCTTTGGAAACAAGGTGTCAGGGAACTAATTTAATCAAGAAGAACATGAAGACTATACTTACTCAAGAGTATGAGCACTTTGACTCAAAGCCTGATGAGTCATTAACTGATTTATATGACAGATTTGTCAAACACTTGAATGATTTGTCACTAGTTGACAAAGAGTATGATATTGAAGATTCAAATCGTAAATCTTAAACAACTCTTGATGAAATTTATGGGATGCTCAAGACTCATGAACTTGAGATGGAACAAAAAAGCAAGAGGAATGGAAGAAAGTCAAGGACAGTTGCTTTTATGGCTAAGGAGGAAATTCCCAAAGAAGCTGCCTCAAAGAAAGGCAAGGGAAAGGCTCTCATCAAAAAGTCTGATACTGAGTCATCAAGTTCTGATAGTGATGATGACTCAGAAACTGAAAGTATATCTAAGATAGACCCTGATGAGGAGATGATGAATTTGTGTGCTCTTATGGTAAAAGGAATCACAAAGATTGCATACAGGAAATTCAGGAGAGGAAAGAAGTTTTCCAGGAAAGGTACAAGTTCTAATAAGAAAGGTTTCAGAAAATCTGAAGGCAAAGAAGAAAAGTCTGACAGAGGAGATTACTCAAATGTTAAATGCTACAACTGTGGTGAGAAAGGCCACATATCTCCATATTGCAGAAAAGGGAAAAGTGACAAAGGCAAGGCTCTTGTCACAAAGAAGAAAAGCTGGTCAGATGCTTCAGATTCTGAGGATGAGGAAAACTATACCTTGATGGCAAATGCTGATAGCAGTTCTGATACTGCTGACGTAAAGGTACCTCAAACTACTTATGCCTTTCATACGGATGATATTATTGAGTTGAGAAGATATCTTAAGACCATGTTAATTAGTTACAAAGATCAAACTTTAACATATGAAAGATTAACTTCTGAATATCTTGCTTATAAAAAGAGGAATGATTATTTAGAAAAAGAGTTAGTCATGTTCCATCAAACTCAGAAAGATAGAGATGATGCCTTTTATATTAGGGATGAAGGGTTAAAATGAATGAATCTCTAAAAACTGAGTTAGAAAAGGAAAGAGAGATTATTAGGACTTGGACTAACTCTGGTAAAGCAACTCAGGATATTCTTAGTAGTGGAAATTGGAAAGAGGGCTTAGGTTATGGAGATGATAAGAACAGTAAGGGAACTGTAGAAACTGAGCCTATAGTTGTTAAACAAAAACCAAAGGTAAATCCTGTTAAGTTTGTAACTACAAAGTCTGATATTGAGAAATCAGAAGTTAAGGAGAAAGTAACTTCTGACAAACCTAAACAGGATAAGCCAACTGAAGTTAACATAGGCTTAATGACGAACAAGCAGCTTAAGCATAAGATGAAAGATGTTAAGAATGTAAACAAGGTAAAGCCACCTAGGAAAAATAGGAATGGAAAGGAAGGTGTGAACAAAAGTAACAATTAAAAGCCTTTTCCTAATGCTCCTAGAAAAACATGTCATAACTGTGGAAATTCTAACCATCTCGCTTCTTTTTGCAGAAGAATAAGAATATAAACTCCTTACCTTCAAAATTAGGAGTTAAGTGTCAGTCTGTTAGATATAAGCCACAAAATCCTTGTTTTCATTGGGTAGATATTGGCATTCCATTTATACTTGTAAGGAATATCATAGTTTGTACTATGATTATTATCAAATAAAACCTTTTATAAAGAAAGTTAGCATTATTCCTTCTAGTATAAATTTTGATGCAAAGTCTGATATTGCAAATTCTGATAAGAAAACTATTCACATAAACTCTGATGTTAAATCCGCTGCAAATGTTAACAAACTTAAAAAGGCCAAAGGATCCAAGCAAGTCGGGGTCCTTAAAACTAATCATTAGTGGTCTTTGTAATTGCAGGGCAACAAGAATAATATCCTAGTTCTGGACAGTGGATGTTCTGGACATATAACTGGAAATAAATCCTTGCTATCAGACTTTGTGGAGAAAGCTAACCCAGGTGTTTCTTGTGGAGATGGCAACATTGGAAAAACTCTGGGATATGGCAATATCAATCTGGGAAATGTCATCATTGAAAAAGTAGCTCTGGTCTCAGGACTTAAACACAATTTGCTGAGTGTGAGTCAAATCTGTGACAGAGGTTATCATGTGGATTTCTTTGAAGAATACTGTGAAGTTGTAAGCAAATCTACAGGTAAAGTTATTCTGAAAGGATACATGCATGGTAACATTTATGAAGCCAAGCTTTCAACAAGTATTGATGGTTCTGCAATCTGTCTGTTAAGTAGAGCATCAATTGAAGAAAGCTGGGATTGGCACAAGAAACTCTCTCATTTAAATTTTAACAATATAAATGAACTAGTCAAGAAAGATCTTGTGAGAGGACTTCCAAAATCAGTATTTGCTCCTGATGGCTTTTGTGATTCATGTGAGAAGGCAAAACAAAAAAATCTTCATTCAAGAGCAAGACTGAATCATCAATTCTTGAGCCTTATCACCTACTACATGTTGATCTATTTGGTCCAGTTAATGTCTTATCTATTGCAAAGAAGAAATATGCTATGGTCATACTGGATGAGTTCACCAGATACACGTGGGTGTAATTCTTGCACACAAAAAGTGAAACTGCATCTATCTTGATTGATCATGTCAAGCAACTGGATAAATTGGTCAAAGATTCTGTGAAGATCAAAAGAAGTGATAATGGCACTGAGTTCAAGAATTTGATCATGGAAGAGTTCTGCAAAGACCATGGAATAAAGCAGGAATTTTCTGCTCCTGGAACTCCACGGCAAAATGGAGTTGTTGAAAGAAAGAATAGAACTCTTATTGAAGCTACACGAACTATGCTTGATGAAGCAAAGTTGCCAACCTACTTTTGGGCCGAAGCTGTGCAGACTGCTTATTTTACTCAGAGTGCAACACTTATCAACAAGGTTGGAAAAACACTATATGAGATGGTGGAGAAAAACAAGCCAAATCTGAAGTATTTTTATGTATTTGGATGCAATTGTTTTGTTCTTCAGACTCATCCCGTACAGCTATCCAAATTTGATCTAAAAGCTGATGAAGGAATTGTTGTTGGATATCCACTTTCTACAAAAGCCTCTAGAGTCTACAATTTAAGAACAAGGGTTGTCATGGAATCTATCAATGTCTCTTTTGATGATAAGAAGATTACTGTACTTGAAGATTTCAATGATTATGATTAGCTGAGATTCGAAAATGAAGTTTTATATTCTGATTCTGTAAATCCTGATACTGCAAACTCTGATGGATTAAGCTCTGATGTTATTGAAACTGTGGTGACTACGCCTAAGGAAAATGCACCTGTGTAGGGGGAGCATACTGAAGATCTAACCACATCTCAAGAAGCATCATAACCTATAATAGGCTCTTCAAGTTCTGATGGGTCAAGTTTTGATAATTCTGGAAACTCTTGTTCCGATATTTCTGGAAACTCAAATAATGAAGGATCCAACTCAGAGAGCATAATTTAGTGGGAGCATCAGAAAATGTTGATGGAGACAATATGGATCATGGGGGAGCAACCAACACTACACCAATTAGCTATCTATTCTGTAACAAGGAGTTGTTAGGCGTTGCAGTACATTAAAAAATAGCCGAATAAATGGCGGGCTTCTGAAACATTGCTGGGCGGGATTTTACTAAAAGACTTGTCGGGCTTCCCAAAATAAAATAAAAAAAAAAGAAAACAAAAGAGGCTCGTAGAAGAACAAAGTAAACACAGCTGGACATTATATTTTCAGACAAAGTAAACACAGCTGGAAGAAGAACAAAGCTCATAAACACAGCTCGAAGAGAGGAGAATCTGAGAGAGTCTGAGGAGAAACACAGCTCGTAGAAGTTTGAAGCTCCAAAAGGTAACACACAGATCCTTGCTTCAAATCTTTTTCCCTAAATCGATTATAAGTTTGATTACAAAATACCATGTGATTGTTCTTCTTTCAAATCTTAATTGATTATGTTTTCTATGTTCAATCTTGTTTCTTATCCTCAAAATACATTTTAATCGATTGTGCATGTTCTATTTTTTTGTTTTAGTTAATTTGTTTAATCGGTTGTGTATAATTTTAATTAGGGATTTTGTTTTGTGATTATTGTATGAGTACTGACTATGTTGTCATCGATTATAACTTTGTTTGTTTATTTTTTGATTTAGTTTATAACTATGAGATCTTTCAATATGAATTTTAATTAGGAATGGTTAGGCTTGTATTGATAAAATCTCATTTTATAAATGAGATTTTATAATTATGATTATATAATTTATGATGTATATCCTTTGTTTCTTTCTTTGTGTAGAAAATAGGTTTGTGAACAATCAATATGACTTGGGTTTCACTTCCAAAGTACAGTGAGGCCTATAGTAATGGGGTGACAGATTTTATACAAAATGCTTTCGATAATTTTGCCACAGGATCTGAACTAAGATGCCCTTGCAAAGATTGTAGTAATCGTTTCTGGTTTTCTGAAGAAGACGTGTATGACCATCTCATTAGTAACGGTCTGTGTCCATCGTTTGTTAATTGGGTATACGAAGTGTCAACCCCTAAGTTTAAAAAGGTTGATCAGGAGATGGATTGTGATAGTGGTATGGGCCTAGGTGAAGATTTTGATAAAATGATTCGTGATGAAAGTAGAGTTAGGAATGGAATGAATAACACAACAAAAAGGTTTTATAAGCTTGTTGAGGAAGGGAAACAACCTTTGTATCCGGGGTGTGAACAATTTACTCTTTTAGGATTTGTAGTGAAACTTTACTTATTAAAGTGCACTCATGGTTTTACTGAGGGTGCCTTTAGCGGTATTCTGAAGTTGATAAAGGAGGCATTTCCTGATGTTAATCTGCCTTCTTCTTTTAAGGTGGCCAAAAATATGATTAGAGAATTAGGTCTTGATTATCAGAAAATACACGCTTGTCCCAATGATTGCATGTTGTATTGGGGGGGGGGAATTTAAACTTAACAAAATGCAAATTTTATGGGGTTTCAAGATGGAAACTCCCAAAAAACAGGACTGATTCACCTGTTTCTCCTGACTTAGAAGAAAAAAAGTCGAAAGTTCCTGCAAAAGTCTTACGATATTTCCCGTTGAAACCAAGGCTCCAACGCTTATTCATGTGTAAAGACTACTCTAAACTCATGACATGGCATGCACTAGAAAGAACAAGAGATGGAAAGCTACGACATCCGGCCGATGCAGAGGGTTGGAAGTCGATGGATGCTAACCATCCAAATTTTGCAGCGGACCCTCGAAATATCAGGTTAGCTTTAGCGGCAGATGGGATTAATCCTTATCGATCGATGAATATAAGTCACAGCACTTGGCCAATTATTCTAGTGAATTATAATCTTCCTCCTTGGTTGATTATGAAACCTGAAAACTTAATTCTTTCGACACTAGTCCCTGGACCCGTGTACCCTAGTAATGATATAGATGTATATATGCAACCACTCATCGCTGAGTTGAAAGAATTATGGGAAGTAGGTTTACAAACCTACGATGCCTATGCTGATGAAACATTCATGTTACGTTCGAGTCTTCTCTGGACCATTAGTGATTTTCCAGGGTATGCCATTTTATCGGGTTGGAGCACGAAGGGTAAGTTAGGTTGTCCGAATTGCCATTACTGTACTTCTTCATTATATTTGAAGCATAGCCGTAAAGTCTGCTATATGAACCACAGAAAATTTCTACCTCTTGACCACAAGCATAGGTTTGATACTAGAAGATTTAATGGTAAGGTTGAAACTGATGTTTGCCCCCCTCCATTATCTGGAAAGGATATTGAAGAATTATTGCACGGATATGAAAATTATTTTGGGAAACGAGATGCAAAGAAGAGGAAAAGGGGTGCAGATTGTCCATTTAAAAAGAAGTCTATATTCTTTCAATTACCATATTGGAAAGATAATTTAATTAGACATAATCTAGATGTCATGCATATAGAAAAAAATATATGTGATAAAATAATAGGGACTTTATTGAATATGGGTGGCAAGACGAAAGACCATATCAGTGCCCGAAAAGATTTGCAGGAAATGGGTATTCGAAAGGTTCTTCATCCCATTAAAATTGGAGATAGCAATCGCTATGAAATCAGGGCAGCAACTTTTGACATGACGAAAAAAGAAACAGAAAGCTTTTGTACATTATTCATGGACGCTAAGTTTCCCCACGGAACTGCATCTAATATCAGTCGATGTGTAAATGTAGCTGAACGAAAGATATTCGGGTATAAAAGTCATGATGCGCACTTTATACTCCAGTATCTACTACAATTTGCTGCTGTAAATAACTTAAAACCAGAGGTCGCAATACCTTTAGTCAGATTAGGTGCATTTTTCTGGGGGATATGCGGAAAAGTGTTGGAGCTGGAAGAAGTTCATAAGTTGCAGGAGGAAGTTATTGAAATACTCTGCCAATTAGAAATTAACTTCCCGCCTGCATTTTTTGACATCATGGTTCACCTTCCAGTCCACTTATGTAAGGAAGTGGAATTTGGGGGACCGGTGCATCTAAGATGGATGTTTGGTATTGAGAGATATCTCGGTAAATTGAAGTCATATGTCCGAAATAGAAGTTAAACCAGAAGGGTCTATAGCAGAAGGGTACCTGGCAGAAGAATGCGTGACATTTTGTTCCAGATTTCTAACTAATAGTAGAAAAATAGAGATGGAGAAGAACATAAATGTTGGATACCCCATTGGTTCGAGGAGAAACAAAGATGGAAAGTCTGTCTACTTGGCGGAACATGTTTGGATAAATGCTCATCGGTACATACTATTCAACAGTGGAAATGTCGAGATTGAGAAGCTTATCGAGTACGTTCTTATTCCCTTTATATGTTCAAGTTAATATAGTAGTTTAAACTAGGAATATAGATGGTAATTTTAATTTCATTTTGGTGTACAAATTGTAGGGAACATCGTATTTTATATGATAATGAAGCAAAGACAAAGAAATACAAAAAAGAAAGAACACATACTCTAGAATTTCATAACTGGTTAAAGGCTAAGGTTGAGAAAAGAACTGAAAATACATTGGAATTCTCAAATTTGGCAAGGGGCCTCAACGAGCAGCGAAAAAATTTAGTGGATATGTCATAAATGGATTCAGATTTCACACCAGGAAAAGGGATACCAACTGTACTACACAAAATAGCGGTGTCATCTTGACAGCTCTAACCACCAGTTTTGCGAGTTCGAAGGATCAAAATCCAACAGTTGGGGATGTTATTTACTACGGAGCAATTGAAGAGATTATTGAAGTAGATTATTGGGGTGCATTTACGATTGTTTTGTTTAGGTGCATTTGGTATCAAAAGGATAAGGACTGCTTTGGGCTCACACGTGTCAATTTCAGTAAATTATGTCAAAAGGATGATCCATTTGTACTAGCTACACAAGTACAACAGGTATTCTACATTCAAGATTGTACCGAAAAGAACTTGTGGTTTGTTGTTAAGAAACTACCGAAAGAGCACAATGGAATAGACGAGGAAACTGATGATATGCTTGAAGATCTTTGCGGACCTACCATACATGATACTGAACTTGAATACCCATTTCAGAAATAAACTGATGATGTGACTTGGCATAGGGATGACATCCCGAATGAAAATGTGTCATCCGGTGAAGAGGAAGAAGATCATGATGATGACCATGACAAATGAATGGACATGCTGACTTCTTTATTTCTGTTTTTTATGCTCATCTGTTGCTTTTAATTATGAAAAACTTTGTACCACTACTTGTAACTTATTCCTGATTGCTTGTAAAATTTGATGATCAGTTCACTTGTTATTTGCTACTTGTTGTTTGTTGTAACTTATTCCTGATTGTTTGTTATTTAATTTTTATATTTCACTCATTACTTGATAGTAATTGCTTATATCTGTATAATGTGGGGACTAATTAATATTCATGTTCATGTTATTTTCAGGTTATGGAAGAAAACTATTTTTTCCTCAGGTTCCACCATAAGGGCCAGTTTCAAAAAACCAAATACAGAAATGGAACAACTACACCAATTAATGCAGTTGCGGATCCTGATAGATTTTCATTCTCGGTACTGATGGAGTATGTTAAAGATGACCTTGGATATACAGAAATTGGAGGAGTTTATGCGAAGAAAGAAGATGGATGGAAACTACTGATGACTGATAAAGATGTAGATGATCTTGTAGCAGGGGTAAAACTTGGTTCTTTCTTGGATATTTACCTTGACAATATGGTGGAAACATCTATTGTTCCTGCTACCCAGATACAACCACATGTTATCATAAGACCAAGGACACAATTTGAAGGTAAAATAATTTTGGCTCCAAATAATTTTTTATATGAATTTGAGTACTGAACTGACAGTTTATATCTTTTTTGTCTTTATATTGTAGGTGCTGATTTACCCTTGAAAAGGAAGTTTGTGACGATTAAAGATCTTAAACAACAAACAACTGATAAGATAAAGTCACGAGCTTTGGTGGAGAATGAAATAGAACATTATAAACAGATCAGTACCAGAAAGCTTAGAAAGGCAGGTGATAAGGTAATTTTTTTTATCCCGGTGTAATGACATTGTATGCTTTATTGTCATCTTATATTTAAGTTTATTAATTGGGTGCTTGGTTTAGAAGAAACTTGTTGATTATGAGCTAAACAGAAGAAGGAGAATGGAAGCGAATGCGAAAGAAACTGATAAGTATAAACTGAAGGAGAAGGCATATGAGTTCTTTACTACTGGGAATCCACCAAGAAAGCAAAGAAAACAGTTACAGATCCTTGGTCAGAAGCTGAATTTGATCGAGCATATATTTCTGGACATGATAGTTTAAGCGAAGAAGAAGCAGAACATGTTATTCCTCAGGTTTATTTTTTTACAAATACAACTCCTTTGTTTTTGTGGAACATACAATTTTGTTGACTATTTTTTGTGTATTTAGCCAAAAAAGAAAGTAAAAACTGTTAAAAAGGTTAACAAAGTCGTCGTCAGACCAAGGACCCGTTCATGTTTAGTAAATCAAACTGAAGGGAGAACAGAGGTATATGAAATTATTTTAATATAATTTATCTTTGTGTATTTCATATGCATCTACATAGTTGATTTTAGTTGTAATTTAATTCTTGTTTTAATTTAATTTATTTTTTGTATTATTCGCAAGGTTAATGATAGAGATATATTACCACCTCCCCCGCCACTACCAGCTCCCCCGCCACTTCCTCTTGATCTTACACAGTTGCAAAGGCCTCATGCCAATGAAGGGATTGGTAAAATGGAGGCATTTGTTGATTTACAAAAACGTAAAAAAGATGCGGAACAACAAATACGTGTCAATGATGATGAAAATGGTGATGGGAATAACTTCCAAACAGTTGTGGATAGTGTCTTCAAAATAGGTTTGTTTCAAATAGTAGGTAATGGTCTTATTTTTTATATCAGGAAATATTATTTGTGGCTATTTTTGTAGGTGAATCTAGTAGCAAAAGTACAAGGCGTAGAGGACCTACGAAAATGAATCATGTTTTCACAAGAAGACTCGATGAAAGGCCAGTTATTAATTTAAATCGTGACCTCCAGCCCGTGTCAAAGGAAAAAAAGATCATTACTGAATTCAGTAGTTTCATTGGGACGATAACAAGGCTGTATATCCCACTTGATTATGTAAATTGGTCTAAAGTTCCTGAAGCAATAAAAGATGGATGGTGGGAATATATCAAGGTAAAAAGCACTTTAATTGTTTTTTACTAAACATGTTCAGTATTTTTTTTCTAAATTAACTTGTTTTGTGTTTTAACACAGTATTTTATGTAAATTGTGTTGTCCTTATTATTTATTCTAGTGACGTAAATTGTGCAATAACCTGTTTTTTTATCATAATATTTCTTTAATTCTTGATTCATATCATTTCCTTGTTAGACAAAAATACTGGTTTGTTTATCGTAAATAGTTGCTTCTTTCTTGATTCTTATCCGTATTTTTATATACCTTATTAGACAAAGTACATAATTCCTGAGGAAGGCAAGGATTGGGCAATTAAAAGCCTTGCTGATGACTGGAGGGTATATAAATCTCGTGTTAAGAGTGCATGCTATACCAAATTTGATACCGACGCTGAAAGGATGAAAAGCAGGCCTGCAAATATTCCAGTGGAACAGTGCAAGGTGCTTCTCAAGTACTGGAGTGATGAATCAGTCAAGAAAAATGCTGAAACAAATAAAAAAATCGAAAGAATGTGACTGATACTCATACTGTTGGGCGCACTAGTTTTGCTCAGATTCGTAATGAAATGGTATGACGTACCCATATTTGTTGTTTACCAGTCCCTTCATTTATTTCTTGTAAGAAAACTGACACATTTTATTTTATTCTAGAAAATTGGTAAAGATGCCCGTGCACAAGAAACAAAGAAGGCAATTTATCCAAAAACCCGCAAAGGCCATAAAATGATGGTAAAAATAGCACTTTTATATTTCTTGACCAATTTTACAAGTATTTTTGCTCATAAATTGCATCTTCAGATTTTATGATAAATTTTATAAGTATTTTTGTTAATAATTAACCCTGCTTTATTTTTTCATAAATTTTACAAGGACAAATTGTATTTTATTGAAAATAATGTTTGTTGCTATTTTATACGTAGGAAAAGAAAAATGGAAAAACTCCTCAAGAATCAACTGATGAGGATGAGGAGATGGCAGATCTTGATCTTGCAGCTCATGGGCCTAACTGGCTTGTTGGAAGGAGTGGCATAACAAGGAAGACGAAGAAAAAATTGACAAAAGAGGGAAAATCAGATTCTCCGGAACTGGAAAAAGCAACTAAAAAGCTAGCTGCTACAATGGAGGAGAAAATGCAGAAGAAGCTAAGGAAGATTTTTGAAAAACTTGGTGAACTGAATCCTGGTCTAAATATCGATGTTGAAGAACTATGTGCTCAAAGTTCTGCCGAGATTGATGAAAATGAAGATGATTATGAGGATGCAGAAAACGTTAGCGACGATGATGGTGATGCAGATGGAGATGAAGATGAAGTTGCAGGGGCCATCTGATGTTTACTTTAATTTATCTTTAAGTTATCTGCAGTTTGCTATAGCTAGCTTCTTTTGTTAAATTCGAACTCGAATTTGGTTTAGTTGTGTGCGACTAAATTCTCTCACGAATTTGGTTTAGCTAGCTATTGGTATTTTCAAATAGACTTAAATTATGAATGTTTATAAGGATGATGTTGGGACAGCCTGAGAGCTGCTTTTAATTTGGTCATGGTACTTTTGAATGACAATTGCTTGGTTTTGTGGCATAAAAAATGCATGGCTAGTATATTTTACAAAAAGTTCCTTTCAATTTTTTTTTTAAAATACTGTTGCAATTATGTCCAAATTCGTTACCGTTTAAAATTACATCAACCATAAAATATTGCAGTTGGTTCAAATTTTGTTGCAATATTTGTTAAATTTGACCTAAAATTCATTACAATAGGACCAGTTAATGTTGCCTTAAGCTGGTTATTTAACAGACAAAAACATCTATTGCAATGATTTTACTGTGTTGCTGTAAAAAATATTTTGTTGCTAAATATTGTTTACTGCAATGAGGTTGTGTTGTTGCTATACATGGCTCAAAACGTTGTTATATGACTCCTATTGCATCACCACCGGATGCAACGCCAAAATTTTCCATATTTGTTGCCATACTTTCTACTGCAACATAAAAAGCCCTTTAGGCAATAAATTTTGGCTGTTGCTATATGCATTCTATGGTGTAGTGATAACTTATGTTATTTTTGGTATTTATCTCTGAGACTATAACTTGTGGTGTGTGTGTGTGTATTGTGGGGTCACAGTACGTAGTATTGGTTGTTTATTAAGATTAAGTATTATTAAGGGAAATGGAACTCGTGATAACCCATATCCCCGACCCCGGATTTGGGGGTGTTACAGATCAGCTGTGACGTCTCAACCCCGGGGTCGGGGATTGACGTCACCAAAAATATAATAAACTACAACATAAACTACTAAATAAACTTTATTATAACACACGACCCCAAACCAGGAGCCGATCCAGATTCAAGTATTATATAGGTTACAAGACAACACTAACTTATTCAAGCTCAGACATCCTAACTTATTACAGCAACTCATCAGACGTCAGAGTCTGATACAAACTACCTCAGAGGAGCCGGGACTGGAGGGGGCTGACACTCTACGCTAATCTGGTCTTCTAGACATCTGTAATAAATAAATACAAAACAAGCTGCAAGGGTGAGCAATCCATTGCTCAACAGTACCTCTATATGAATAACCAATAAAGCAGGATGTATTAAAACGATATAGGAACAGATATCAAAACTAGTTTATGAAAAATCCGTAAAACAGGTATAAACTGGTTATCAAAACTAGCATGCTCTGCAAAATAATATCATCTGTAGTGTGCTGTGTCAAAATACCAGAGTTCAATTTTAGCATGCTATTTCCTCTCCAAAACCACTGTCCATTGCTGGACCCATAAATCATCTATCCCATTACGAGGACCATAAACCATTTGTTCCATTACGGGAACCATTGAACCAAAGTCAGATATAAAAGTGGATGAATTCTAGGGATAGCTGATCAGTCTATCCCACCACAAATTGTTCCGGAACTCAGAGACTAGCTAGGTCTCTGTTATGCTGGACTAAGCGGCATATCAGTGCGCGCATCTGACTTAGCCTCTTACGCAACCATGCTGGGCCGTTACCTAATAACGGGCCTCTTACGCCACTGACCATCCAATATCTGATTCGTGTTTATCCAGTTTTCGAAATCAAATTCACCTATCTCTTTTTTAAACAATTACATCACACATTCTAAAACCCTTTTTAATTTTAATCACAATCTAGAGATAGGTATTTTCTGAAGTTACTTTTTCCCCAAAACATCGTTTAGTAAAACATATTTAAATACAGGGAATACGTAACTTAAAACGTTTTGTTCCAGTACATAATTTAAATCAACAACTATTCATATATACTGAACTGTAAAAGATTAGTTCAGGGGTACTTGCCTTGCGAAGCTTTGTACTAACACTGGCCTAACTCTAATTGACTTCCACTACTGGGTCCTTCGACTCAAACCTACGAAATCAAAATGACCTAGGTTAAACGACTAATTATGCTTGACTTATCCTCACTAAACTAATTACTCAACGATACAAATCCCGACTCGTATTTATTCGAATAGTAATAATAATATACATGCAATAATAGAGCACACAGCAACCAGGGTTCAAGTTGTATTAAACGAGATATACACACTCGATTCGAAATTAAAGGTAATTTAGAAAAATTTGGATAGCAACTCCTCTGTTTATAGGCCTACCCGTCGAAACATCAATCGACATCAATTCCCAACAAAACTAATTCGAATCATCACATAACTAAATTTTTAGTCTCGAAAAAAAGTTATACAAGTTATTTTATATTTTAAAATATTTAGGACTCAGAACAGAGTCATCACCGTCCACCGTGCGCTCGTAAAATAATTCATCGTGCACGCCGGCAAAATTCATTGGTGCCCGAAAATATACGGGTGTTCGAATAAATTTCACCGATCGAAGTTACTCACCAAATTTTATCATTTAATATCCTGAATTTTAAATCAAGAATTTCCTGCAGAAAAAGGAAATTAAAAATTAAAAATTTCAATAGCCCAAAACACTGCCCACACACGGGCCCAACAAAAGCCCAACACAAACCCAACAGCCAAACCCAGATTACAGGCCCAACTGCAAACAGAACCAACCCAAACCAACAACCGGTGAGCCAGCAGCAGAAACACGGCACCACACGGCCACACGCGGTCGTCGCCGCCGTAAACACACACACACACAGGCACAACTCACACACCCACACACACTACACACACATGCACACACAGACACACACATATACACATATAGGTATACATATCCGTATATATATATATATATATATATATATATATATATATATCAAACACAACCACACTGCCGCCACCACGCCAGAAACCGGCGATAACGGTGGCGAATAAAGAAAGAAACAGCAACGAAATAGGAGAATCAAGTGACAAAGCAATTACTAGGAATTAAACGAGAAGAAATTGAAAGGAACCGAGAGATTTGAGTAAAAGAGAGAGAGAGAGGAGAGACGAGAGCGAGAGAGATTCGAGAGGAGAGAGACAGAGCAGGGCTCATTTGGGAAGGGAATAACAGAGAAAAGGGAGAAAGAAATAAGGCCTGGACACGTGTGTTGTATATGCCATGTGTCCCGGTTTTTATTCATTAGCCTGCTGCTTTTATCGTTTCCCTGATAAAATTACGTACCGGCTGTGCACTAAAGTTCATCGGAAAAATTCCAAAATAGTCTCAAAATATCACAAATAATCTGAAGTTACTAAAATAAAATTTTCATAATTTTTAAAGCAGTTTACAAACACAACTTATACCCACATTTAACGAATAAACGAAACAACGCGCGAGTAAGATTACTCCCGAAAATTACCAAAATAATTTTAAAATTCTCATAATATTGTAAACGTAATAAAATATGAGTTTCATAAATTTTGAAGAATCCTAGGATTAAATATGGATTTTACAATTAAATGAATTTAGGTGATCATTTAAAAATCAATAATTAACAGAATATTGATTTGTAAATTTTATAAAATCCTAAAAATAATTATTAAGATTATAAAATCATAAAAATAATTTTAGAGACAACCCAAATAATTTTGAAAATAGGATTGTCATAAAATCACTTTTTAAAAGTGAAACAAAAATAAAATTGTGCAGCAGTTAATCATAAAAACACACCACGCAATCCAACAATCACATATAAACAATAATAAATAAAATACTGAGACCATAATTAATACAAAATTCGTTATTAATTATCTACGCAATAATTACATATTTAAATATTACAAAAATATACGAGTCGTTATATCCTTCCCCCCTTAAAAAGATTATGTCCTCAGAATCTTAACTATTTAAATAAGTGAGGATATTTGTCAAGCATATCTGATTCTAATTCCCAGGTAGACTCTTCTACCCTAGGGTTGTCCAATTACTTTAACTATATGGATAGATTTATTCCTAAGTACACGCTCCTTACAATCTAATATCAGGATTGGCCGTTCCACATAGGATAAATCTGATTGAAGCTCGATCGGTTCATCTTCGATTACTTGATTCGAGGCAGGGATGTACGGCTTCAACATGGATACATGAAATACATTATGAATATGCTGCCACTGCGGGGGTAGAGCTATCTCGTATGCAACTTTTCCTATTTGCTTTAAAACTTCGAATTAAATCTTGGATCTCGATCTGGTACTATAGACACAGGTACCCCATGTTTGGTAACTATCTCATCCAAATATATCTTAACTAGCTTTTCCAGTGAATACCTTTCATTAATCGGAAGGAAATGCGCTGATTTGGTCAATCTATCAATAATTACCCAAATGGCATCGTGATTCGATCTTGTCTTCGGCAAACCCACCACGAAATCCATTGCAATCTCTTCCCATATCCACTGCGAAATTTCCAAAGGCTGCAACAATTCACTGGGTCTTTGATGCTCTGCTTTTACCATCTGACACACGTGACACTTACTGACCCAATCCACAATCTCCTTCTTCATTCCTGGCCACCAGAAGTGCTTCTTTAAATCTTGGTACATCTTCGTGCTACCAGGGTGAATAGAAAACCTAGAGTTGTGCACTTCGTGCAATATTTCATTCTTCAATTCTGCTATATTAGGAATCCAAATACGAGAGGAAAATCTAAACAAACTTTGGTTATCCTTTTGAGTAAATAATTCTTCTCCTGTCAGATCATCCAATTCTTGTTCTATAATTCCTTCTTGACACCTTTTAATCTTTTCCATTAACGCTGGCTGGAAAGTAATATCGTATAGCTACTTCTGACCTTCACTTGATATTCGAACTTCAATCTCCGTCTTTTCTATATCTCTGCTAACTCATCCGCGATACGAGCCATATTTAATTTCTCTTTTCTACTTAAGGCATCAGCCACCACATTGGCCTTACCTGGGTGATAATTAATCGAAAAATCATAGTCCTTAATCAATTCCAACCATCTCCTTTGTCTCATGTTTAAATCCTTTTGGGTGAATATATAATTTAAGCTTTTATGATTCGTATAGATATCACATTTCTCTCCGTACAAGTAATGACACCATAACTTCAAAGCAAACACTATAGCTTCCAACTCAAGATCATGAACTAGATATTTCTGCTCATGGGGCTTTAACTGCCTAGACGCATATGTAATACCTTATCATGTTGCATTATCACACAACCTAATACTTTGAGAGAAGCATCATTGTAAATTATGAAATTCCCTGATTCATCTAGTAATGCTAACACTGGTACTGTCACTAGCCCTTTTCTTTACCTCTTGGAAGCTTTCTTCACATTTCTCCGTCCAAACAAATCTCTCATTCTTCCGGGTCAGCTTGGTCAACGGGGTTGCAATCTTGGCAAAGTCCTTCACAAATCTTCGGTAATAGCCTGCTAATCCAAGGACGCTTCTAATTTCCGTCGGGGTCTTCGGTTGCTCCCATCTGGATACCGCTTCAATCTTCGCAAGGTCTACCTTAATATCATCCTTACCCACTATATGACCTAAAAATTGGACTTCCTCCAACCAAAATTCACATTTTGAGAACTTAGCGTATAATTGTTTTTCTCTCAACCTTTGCAAAGCAATCCTTAGATGTTCGGCATGGTCGTCTTTGGTCTTTGAGTAGATGAAGATGGCATCAATAAATACAATAACAAACTTATCCAGATACTCCTTATACACCCGGTTCATTAAATCCATAAAAGCTGTGGGCGCATTAGTCAATCCGAATGACATCACTAAGAACTCATAATGGCCATACATGGTTCGAAAGGCAGTCTTCGGTATATCTTCAGGCTTGATCTTCAACTGATGATAGCTCGATCTTAAGTCGATCTTATAAAAACAACATGCTCCCTTAAGTTGATCAAACAAATCATCAATCCTGGGTAGGGGATACTAATTCTTGATGGTTAACTTGTCCAATTCTCGATAGTCTATACACAATCTCATGCTTCTGTCCTTCTTTTTCACAAACAACACTAGCGCGCCCCACGGGGATACGCTTGGTCTAATCACCCCTTTATCCAAAAGTTCCTGAAGTTGTTTAGCTAGCTCTTTCATTTATAATGGGGCCATACGGTAGGGTACCTTTGAAACTGGTTTTGCTCCCGGAATTAAATCAATAGAAAACTCAATCTCCCGATCGGGTGGTAATCCTGGTAACTCGTCTGGAAACACATCTGAAAATTCACTAACTACTAGAATTTCCTCCAATTCGGGTACCTTCTTCTCAGTGTCCATGACATGGGCTAAATACGCTTCACATCCTTGTCTCAATAACTTCTTTGCTTCCAATATAGAAAGAAATTTCTTTTCCTGCTTCTGTCCTTGAAAAACTATCCTTTTATTGTCTTCTGAATATAACAAAACTTTCTTTTTCTTACAATCAATATTTGCCTTATGCTAAGACAACCAATCCATTCCTAGAATTACATCAAACTCTCCTAACTGAAAGGGTATTAAATCCACTAAAAAGAAATGCCAACAAATTTCTATTTGACATCTAGGACAAAACTGGTGTACTGAAACTTTATCCTGGTTAGCTACCTCTATAGACAAGGGCTCATTTAGATCCTCCAACATCAAATCCATATTACTTACACAATCTTTAGATATAAAAGACTTAGACGCTCCCGAATCAAATAAAACTTTAACAGACACGGAATTTAGAAAAAGCGTACCTGCAACCACATCTGAATCCTGAGCATTAGATTTCTTGGTCATCTTAAAGGTACTGGCTCTTGATGTGCTAGTTGCTGGTCCTTGAGATTCATTCCCTCCTACACTGCCTTGAGTAGCCGTCTTGCAGTTTCCAGAGATGTGCCCAACCTAACCACACTTAAAGCAGGTGACTCCGAAGTTTCCTCTATTATACTCTGACGTATAATGACCCTTTTTATCGCATTTAAAACCACTACACCATATATGGCCTCTCCCAACACTTTTTTTGGTGTTACCAGTAAAAATGTTACCTTACATCCCCCAAAATTGATCTAAGCTAACATATTTTTTTAACATTACAGTAGAGATTAAAAAGTGTTACCATAGACATGAGCAAATTGCTATTGTAACATAAAAAAAATGTTAGCATTGCTATAAAAAATGTGTTACCATAGAACTGAAATTTTAGGCGGTTCTTTTATATCCCTTTGGACAACATTTAGGCGGTTCTTTTTTTGACCAAATTTTTGGGCAGCCGAAAACTAACTAATACCCCGCTCATCTCAAAATCGTATCTCAAAAACACACATAAACACTCTCGTCACACTCTCACACATCAAAATACACACAAAGAGTTGGGTTCAGAGCTATTGCAGAAGATAAATTAAGGTTCAGAGCGAATCAGAGTCTTCTCAGTTAGGTTATAGTTGTTAGGTTTGGGCTGGGCTTGAAGTGAATTAGGGTTCGTAAATTGGGGCTTTTCTCAGTCGGGTTTAGGTTTTGATAGGGTTTTCTTTTCAATAGAACTTTTCTCAGTCGGGTTTAGGAGTTGAGTAATTGGGGTTTTCAATCGCGATTGAATCGCCGAATGTTTAGATATTATTAAAGTTTTCGAGTTTTATGTATTTTGTATCGACTTCCTGGTTGTAGGTCTTACCGATGTTTGCTGCTATATACTCACTGGGATCAATAAATATTGGTGAAATACCTGGAATTTCGTGAGTATACCTTTTTTTATTCATTCTTATCTTTTCTGTCATTTTTCCTGACAGAGCAGGTCGGTACTAATTTTTGCTAGATTTGATCTGCGCCTGTAATTACATGGACAGCAGTTTATAGAAATTTACAGGCCATTACCTACTCATGGTACTGTAAGGTTCTTAACCTCAAGTTCTTTGTAACTAACAATTTGTGAATTTCATTGATATGTACAATTTCTTTGTAAGATTAGAGTGCAAGTTTGAAATTGTAATTTATTTTATATGGATATTAGTAATACTCTGCAGGAGAGATTTTCGTGTATAGTAGTGTATGTGTGTGCGCGCGCTCGCGCAAATATTAAAAAAAATTAAATAAGAATCTGCTTAACTATCCTGAATTCAAACTTCTATTATTACAAGTTTTGAAATTTATTGTTGATGCAGATACGGAATAAAACAAATGTTGTGGGATTGCATGATAAAGGTTTGTGAATGATCTGATATATATATATAGCATTGTAAATCCTAATTGAATGTGATTTTTTCAGAGTTTAGAATCCTAAATGATAGTTTTTATGCAGGTTGACTCTATATTTACGGGGTGCAGGTGGCTTCTCAAAATCACCTCACCCATATTGTTACACTAACAATTAAGCAAATCAGAATCAAGCAAATAGGCACGTAGCTTTTAAACATCCTATTAGTCAGCCATTTGCAGTTTATGAGGAATGTACGCAGCTCTCCAAGGTATGCCACATATTTTTACATCTGTTGCCTCAGTGTGATGCATTTTGTTTTGGTGCTAACTGTTAAGGTCCATTTATTACTCAAGTGCCGGGTCTCTTCTGTAATAAGGGGTGACAAGTAGGTGTTTGAGGATGTTTTGTCTTGTGGCAAGAAACTCTCTGAAGTTATCAACCAGAACAATGTAATCCAACTTCCCGACTTCAGTTTTTTGATACTCTTACTGCTACATGTATGATAATTGATGTGTCTGCGTATTAAAATATCGAACATTTTAACTTTAATAGGAAACTGTTAGGTATAGAGACAATAAAGAGATTGCGGAAATAAGTTCAGCTTTTCAACATTAATTACTTCATGGTCTCACCTGAGTACAATAAATAAGATTTTGTCTATCAAAATTTTAAATTTTTTGGTCTAATATTTGTCAAAAATATAAAATAAACTGAAGCGCCTGTTAGTACTATATTAGATTAAATAAAAAACTAAAGAATTTTGAAATTGTTGTAGATGTTATTCACCTTTAATATATTCATGTCATTTATTTATAGTATAACTAAGCATACAATTTCTCTTGGGAGCATCTCATTTATGTTTTGATTCATAGTTTCTACTAATAATAACAAAGCAGGAAGGCAGTCTTGGATATCTTTGGGGCAGTATAATTGCATAAAGGGGCCTATGACTATCTCTCTAATTGTTACACAATATAGGTGCACTTGTTGCTTTCTCAACCCTATCAAATTCACTGCCCTTCCTCTCTCCCTCCGCCTTCAGGTTATAATCTATCCTCCCCTCTGTATGTTTTTATTATCAAATATGCCAGTCAATCTCTTTTTAATCTCTTAGCTATACTGCTCATTTTATATCGAATTGCTTACAGTTGTGCTGCATTACGGGCAATTAGCCAGGAGATGGGCTCACCAATTGTAGACATGTAAGTAGTTAGTTTCTATACCACATGAAAGCCTTGCGCCATAGTAGTTTTAAGTTTTATAAAATAGCTCTTTTGAAGCGCATATACTAACACAATGACATGAGTCCACATGGTTTGTTCTTACATGTATGATAGTATTGGCTTTCTGCAGAAGTGTTCAGGAATTTTCTAGATGATATATCAACTAGGTAAGGTTCTTCTCTGTACCTGGAAGACTTTTATTTCAATGATCACTGATTGGATCTTCTTATGTATATAGATACCAAGGCCCTGTTGCCAATATAAATGGTTATCTTTTTGTTTGTTGAATATCCACAGTACTCAGTTTGCAGGTCAACATCTTTCCTAATGAGAAGACCTTTGCATTAAGGTACCAGACAGCTGGCATGTTGGAGACTATTTTAAGACAAGGGGTTCTAGGTGAAGATAACATCGGAGAAGAGTTTCCTAAGTGAGAGCATCTGTGTATTTCAAATATTTCTGTTATCGGTGAATGATTAGAAGTATACCTAAATACATTTATGGATTGGTAATTTGGTATAATCCATCAGTTGTGATGAAGAATTTAAGAAAGTAGTCATTCATTGTATTGGAAATTTGGTATAGTCCTCACCCCATTACTGGATTGATGAATTGCAAATTGCATAAATAAAATACTGATCTACGGCAAGAAGTTTATACTTTAAGATATTCTGAGATAAAGTCCCTAAAAGCATATTAAAATAAACTCATAGCGCTAGTTGCCATCATCTCTGAAATTTTCAACTTACTTAAAATCCCTTGATTATAACAATCTGCCACAACTATTAATGTCAATTTGTTCTTATCTCATTGTCATCATAAATTAAATGCAGAAATCTGAAACTTCTCTCTCGGCGACCTGCTATTGTATGCGAGACTTGTCTCTTTTCCTTAGAGAAAGATATGCGAGCAAGAGCATTCATGTCATGGATCCCAAAGGGATTATTGAAATGATTCTAATCTTTCTTGAAGAAAGAGGAGGTGAAGTGCTTATTTCCCCTTGCCTAAATAATTTAAAGGTACTTAATTAAAAGACAATGCCACCTTTTTTTTGCTAAATGATAATGACACCTCTTCTAATGTTACACTTCATCTTAGTAAATGGTACTCTACACATATAATTCTTTCAAATTAAAATTGGGGTGTACTTCAACTGATATACTTACACATTTAATAAGCTTCTTTTTTCGGTCTATATGTGATTTACTCAATTATCATATAATGTTCTAATTTTAAAGTGTTGTGTAGGTCATCAAAATTAAGGACATCATAAGACCACCTGAGAAAGAGAATTTGTTGATGTATCATACTCTGCTGAGGTCTATTCTTTTCCTTTTTAATTTCTGATATCTAGTTTGAGGCTTATGTGATGCAGCTATATATGCTTCTGCATATTTCTAAAAATGCTGCATACAATGGCTGATTTAAGCTCTGTATCTTGTAATTATAATGATTTTTAAATAGTGATAATTCGGTTATTTGCGACTTTATGTTATCATTACGTTCTCATTATTGATGCTCACATTTTCCTTTTTTCTCCATCATAGACCTTTAACAGCGCTACAGTTCCTCCTTCATCCCCAGGCAACTTTCCCATACACTTTTGTAGTAGGGTTGTTAGCCCATTTGGATTTGACTATTACTTTTCTTCAATCAAATCAGTTGAGCCCCTCATAGTGGAGCTGCATAAAGCACAAGTGGAAGTACATGAATTGTTTGTGGCAAGGAAGAAACTTGTTCGAAGATAAATTTGATGTTAGAACTTGAGATTATTTTTGTTTAATTAGAAATATGGTCAAAAGTTGTGGCTTTTGGATGAATTTGCAAACTTTGTTTATTTTATTTGACTTAAAACTTTGTATTATTCTGTTGTATTTGAATTTTGGATTTGAGTTTTTAAGTTAAATATGTATTTAAATATTTAGTGTTACAAGTGTAATTAATAGATATTTTTATGTTGGTTAAAACATGAAAAATGTTTCAATAAATACAGAAGTGTTAAAAAGAAAATGTTATAATAAGATATAAAGATGTTACCAAAAAAATGAACTATTTTATCATCCGGTGTTATAATAGCAAATATGATGTTGCTAGAGAGTTTATTGCAACATATTTTTTGATGTTACCAGATATTTATGGGTGTTATAATAGAACTATGGTTACACCTACATTTTGTAACCATAGATACTGAAAGTGTAACCATATGGGGTCTATTGTTACATTTTCAGCTATGTTTCCAAATATTCAAAATTTGTTACCATAGACCCCTATTTAGCATGAGCAAATCCAACACCACTAAATTTTCAAAAAGTGTAACCATAGCCCAATTTTTTGCTTTAGGTGACATTTTTTGGCCAGTTTTACACTTTTTTTGGGTGTTGCTAGAGGTCATATATGGTGTAGTGAACACTGGACATCTTTCCGGCACTGACCACTATGCTTTTTACCACATAACTTACCATCCACAACTGGCCTGGTTGACTGAACTGGGGCATAGGCAACTGAGGTGACACCAGAACTCGTCTGAGCTATGCCTTGCCTTCTAAATCTCGTATTCCTATTCGGGCCAAACTTCCTTGGGAACTTCTGACTAGACTCCTCCTGGTCTGCAGTACCTATACCACCTTCAAACTTTCTCTTTCGATCACTTCTTTCCTTGAAGGCCAACTTCTGATCACTCTCAATCACCAGGGCGGCTTGAACTACAGAGGTATATGTCTTAAGCTGTAGGGCTACCACTCCACTACGAACTTCCAACTTTAGTCCTTGCTGAAACCTCCTATCTTTCTGAATCTCAGTGTTCACATATCCAGGGGCTAGTCGGGCCAACTCCTTGAACTTGGCCTCATACTCAGCCACACTCTTTTCTCTTTGCTTCAATTCCAAAAATTCCACTTCCAACTGACTCTACAAGCAATCCGAAAAATACGTTTCCAGAAACAACTCCTTAAATCTGGCCCAAGAAATATGGCCTTCTCCTTCTAATGCACGCACAGATTCCCACCAAAAACTTGCTTCACCTTTGAGAAAGTAACTAGCATAATCCGACTTAGAATCATCACTAACCTGAATAAGGGTGAAGGCTTTCTCCATCTCCTTAAGCCAAATTTTAGCAGCAATCGAATCTACCTCGCCCTTAAACTCTGGGGGTTTAACTGACCGAAAAGACTTGAAGCTAACAGTCTGATTTGACTCTCTTGGTTGGGGTTGTCATTGGAGCTGCAGTTGTTGTTGAATTTGTTGATGTTGTTGTTGTATAAATTGTTGCTGTTGTTACTGCTGTTGCAGGAATTGTTGTTGTTGCTGCTGGAATTGTTCTTGCTGTTGGGCCATCTGGTTAGATTGTTGGTGCAACAAATCTAGTAATCCATCCATGACTGGGCCCCCTTCAGAGTTCCTGCTGGAGGAATTGGACGGGAAATTTTTCTTGGGAGGCATTCTCTTGAAACACGACAAAAAGGTTTTATATGAAAATTGTGCCCCCGGGTAGCAACAGTTTTATGCATCAGGAGAATGCGGTCATAATTAAATATTCCCTTCCTTATTTATTTGGGTCCACCCATGATGCATAACTAAATTCAACAAATCCAGCAACAAATACAACAATAACAGTAACAACAATAACGAAAGTGCAATAAAATAAAACCAACAACAGTAATTTAATAAAAGAACAATAGTACAACAACAGTACAAATCCATCTAATAACTACAGTACCACACTCATAATATACTAAGTGCACAACAAAATTGGCTATCATAGCAGCCCCTCCTAATACAAACTACAATACATAGTAAACATACATAGGGAAAGCATCTACAAAACTCATATAACTAACTCCGAGCTCTGAACCTCACTGCAGCAACTCTGATCTAGCCACTACCACCGATGGATCCTAACTCAAATACCAACCAGTTCACGAGATCCTGGTAATACGAACCAGTTCACGAGATCCTGGTACTGAGCAGCTCTAAACTCGGAGCTAATAAAATGGTAAATGGTCCGGGATCTCTCTACAGCAGCCTGAGTCAAGGATCACACTCTCTCCTGGACATCTGGTGAAGGGGCAGGGATGCCCTGGAAAGGCCCGACAGGAATCTGGTCAAGCTGAGCTGCTAACCCTGGGCTCTGCTCTATGATCAAAGACTGGTTCACCGCTCGGTGAACATGGTAAGGGATCAGGGAGGATGCACCTGAAAGAACAAATGGAAGGATGGGTGGTCTCGAGGTGGAGGAACTGGGACTACATCCTGGAGGGAAATCCCTAACAGCCGACACTGACCTTCGTACCCAGCGAGGACGAGCACTAGGTCCTGACACACCTCCTGGTGCAACTGGAGGAACGGGTGGAGGAGGCACGAGAGTCTCCTCAGCTACAACATCCAAAGTCCGCTCAAAGTCTAAATCATCTGAATCTGACTGATTCCCCCGAGAAGGAGAACTAGATATCACTATGGGACACTGTCATCCATATCAATACAAGAAAGATAAAACAAGATTAAGGCAAGTCTATTAAAATATTAATAGATGCCAGGGTAACGCCGTCGGAACCCTCGACTGACACTTAAGGTTACTCCTCGACATGAGTTGCTGACTCACACTATAGGATATACTACTACACCTTACTGACTCAATTCTTAACCTAAATCAGGGACTTGAACCTGTGGCTCTGATACCAACTATGACGGTCTCAACCCCGGGGTCGGGGGCTGACGTTACCAAAAATATAATAAACTACAACATAAACTACTAAATAAAATTTATTATAACACATGATCCCAAACTAGGAGCCGATCCAGATTCAAGTATTATTTAGGTTACAAGAAAACACTAACTTATTCAAGCTCAGACATCCTAACTTATTACAGCAACTCATCAGACGTCAGAGTCTGATACAAACTACCTCAGAGGAGCCGGGACCGGAGGGGGCTGACAGTCTACGCTGACTTGGTCTTCTAGGCATCTATAATAAATAAATACAAAACAAGTTGCAAGGGTGAGCAATCCATTGCTCAACAGTACCTCTATATGAATAACCAATAAAGCAAGATGTATAAAAATGGTATAGGAACAGATATCAAAACTAGTTTACGAAAAATCCGTAAAACAAGTATAAACTGGTTATCAAAACTAGCATGCTCTGCAAAATAATATAATCTGTAGTGTGCTGTGTCAAAATACCAGAGTTCAATTTTAGCATGCTATTTCCTCTCCAAAACCACTGTCCATTGCTGGACCCATAAATCATATGTCCCGTTACGAGGACCATAAACCATTTGTTCCGTTACGGGAACCATTGAACCAAAGTCAGATATAAAAGTGGATGAATTCTAGGGACAGCTGATCAGTCTATCCCACCACAAATTGTTCCGGAACTCGGAGACTAGCTAGGTCTCTGTTATGCTGGACTAAGCGGCATATCAGTGCGCGCATCTAACTTAGCCTCTTACACAACCATGCTGGGTCGTTACCTAATAACGGGCCTCTTACGCCACTGACCATCCAATATCTGATTCGTGTTTATCCAGTTTTCGAAATCAAATTCACCTATCTCTTTTTAAACGATTACAACACACATTCTAAAATCCTTTTTAATTTTAATCACAATCTAGAGAGAGGTATTTTTAGAAGTTACCTTTTCCCCAACACATCGTTTAGTAAAACATATTTAAATACGGGGAATACGTAACTTAAAACATTCTATTCCAGTACATAATTTAAATCAACAACTATTCATATATACTGAAGTATAAAAGATTAGTTCAGTGGTACTTGCCTTGTGAAGCTTTGTACTAACACTAGCCTGACTCTAATTGACTTCCACTACTGGGTCCTTCGACTCGAACCTACGAAATCAAATTGACCTAGGTTAAACGAATGATTATTCTTGACTTATCCTCACTAAATTAATTACCCAACGATACAAATCCCGACTCGTATGTGCACGAATAATAATAATAATATACATGCAATAATAGAGCACACAACAACCAGGGTTCAAGTTGTATTAAACGAGATATACACACTCGATTCAAAATTAAAGTTAATTTTTAGAAAAATTTGGACAGCGACTCCTCTGTTTATATGACTACCCGTCGAAACATCAATCGACGTCAATTCCCAACAAAACCAATTCGAATCATCACATAACTAAATTTTTAGTCTCGAAAATAAGTTATACAAGTTGTTTTATATTTTAAAATATTTAGGACTCAGAACAGAGTCATCACCGTCCTCCGTGCGCTCGTAAAATAATTTATCGTGCACGACGGCAAAATTCATTGGTGCCCGAAAATATACGGGTGTCCGAATAAATTTCACCGATCGAAGTTACTCACCAAATTTTATCATTTAATATCCTGAATTTTAAATCAAGAATTTCCTGCAGAAAAAGGAAATTAAAAATTAAAAATTTCAATAGCCCAAACCACTACACACACACGGGCCCAACAAAAGCCCAACACAAACCCAACAGTCAAGCCCAAATTACAGGCCCAACTGCAAATAAAACCAACCCAAACCAACAATCGGCGAGCCAGCAGCAGAAACACGGCGCCACACGGCCACAGGCGGTCGTTGCCGCCGCAAACACACACACAGAGCACAACTCACACACCCACACACACTACACACACATGTACACACAGACACATACATATACACATATATGTATACATATCCGTATATATATATATATATATATATCAAACACAACCATACCGCTGCCACCACACCGGAAATTGGCGATAACGGTCGAAACAGGAGAATCAAGTGGCAAAGCAATTACCAGGAATTAAACGTGAAGAAATCGAAAGGAACCAAGAGATTTGAGTGAAAGAGAGAGAGAGGAGAGATGAGAGCGAGAGAGATTCGAGAGGAGAGAGACAAAGCATGGCTTTTTTGGGAAGGGAATAATAGAGAAAAGGGAGAAAGAAATAAGGCCTGGACACGTGTCGTGTCCCGATTTTTATTTATTAGCCTGCTGCTTTTATCGTTTCTTGATAAAATTACATACCAGCTGTGCAATAAAGTTCATCGGAAAAATTACAAAATAGTCTCAAAGTATCACAAATAATCTGAAGTTACTAAAATAAACTTTTCATAATTTTTAAAGCATTTTACAAACACAACTTATACCCGTATTTAACGAATAAACGAAACAACGCGTGAGTAAGATTACTCCCGCAAATTACCAAAATAATTTTAAAATTCTCAGAATATTGTAAACGTAATAAAATATGAGTTTAATAAATTTTGAAGAATCCTAGAATTAAATATGGATTTTACAGTTAAATGAATTCAGAAAATCATTTAAAAATCAATAATTAACAGAATATTGATTTGTAAATCTTATAAAATCCCAAAAATAATTATTAAGATTATAAAATCACAAAAACAATTTTAGAGACAACCCAAATAATTTTGAAAATAGGATTGTCATAAAATCACTTTTTAAAAGTGAAACAAAAATAAAATTGTGCAACATTTAATCATAAAAACATACCACGCAATCCAACAATCACATATAAACAATAATAAATAAAACACGGAGACCATAATTAATACAAAATTCGTTATTAATTATCTACGCAATAATTACATATTTAAATATTACAAAAATATACGAGTCGTTATATTAGCCCCTGGGACAACAACCCTCCTCTGTATTGGACCATCCAGGTCTATGATTGGAGGAGGATTTCTCCCCCTTGGAGGTAGTGGGGGCCAAGTGGTCTGGTGCGTCTCGAAGTCGCACTTCAACCTTTGAATCTCAGCCTCGTGAGCCTTGATTCTCACTTACACTTCTTGGGGATTCGTCCCTCGGGTGCTCCTAGAATGCTGGTTACTATCAGGCATCGGCTCTTTACCAGCACGCCTCCTTCTTGGGGCCACATCATCATCCGAAAATTCAGAGTCTCTCTCAGTATAAGGACCAGAAAATTCTTGATCCTCAGGGATAGGAGCCAAACCACGTATATATTGGGGAGTATGTCCTTGTGCTTCACTCCTATTAGCATGTCCATTTCCTCCAACCTCGGCGTAAAGGGGCATCCTATAAGGGGGGTTAGTGGTCACAACAGTTGAATACTCATTCCCAACGGGTCGAGACTTCATAGGTGTATGTAGCTGTTGAAGTTGGGAATCCGTCCCTTGAAGACCCGGTGGAATCGTCCCTTGTGGCTGAGGTTCAGTTGCCCCTACCTGGGCTCCTCCTTGGGTGGCGGCATAGGTTGAATGCGGAGGTATCTCCACTAAAGACGAAATAGTTTGGGTCATCTCTGTTGGTGTTCCTCCTTTAGGGTCGCTGTTTCCTCTTCGTGTTCTCGCCATGGTTGTTGTTGTTCAGTTCCCACATACGGTGCCAAATGTTATGGATTAAAAACTAAGGTATATTAATTGATGTACTTACTACTAGGGTTTGTTAGCTTTGAGGCTCGATTTGACTGCTCTTGTGTCTCGTGACTCGATCTACCTTAACAAGATGCCTACGTACCTTGCTGATTGCTAATGATCATGTCAAAAAACGTAGTTCTGATTGGTGGGGGTGAGACCCCTTATATAGATATCGAAAGTTCATGAATTGGACTAGATCTAGGAGACTTGATGGGCAAGTCTCAAAATTAGATTGGACTTTGAAGTCCTAGGAAGTAGGAAACTGATTTCTTATCATATTAGGTCCCTTGGAGGCTAATCTACAAGGATTTATATCCTCACTAGGACTCATCTTAACAACTGATTTATACCTTATTAATTAATTATGAAATTAATTAATATTCAGGGTTTTGGGCACATTTTAAGGGGCCTAGCTGCCAACCAAATTCTGATACAATTAATGCCATATTTATTACTCAATCAGGGTTTATTTTATTCCCTTTCAGCTTCCAAAGTCTTCTTCTTCGTATCTTCAATTTATTGATAATCTACGTCACCGTCGACTTCTAGTAGCCTCGGAAGGTTCCACAATAGACGTTCGCAACTGCCGAAAATTCCATCTAACTCCACACAATAATCTCAGAGGAGTACGCCTAACTTAACTTACTAATTGGTACTATATCCAATAGTCCAATACGAACTCGATATGAGCTCTGGTATCCTTACATAACTATACACACCCTCACATACTCTCGTTTGTAGTTTACTATAACCTTAGCTCTAATACCAACCTGTGACGCCCCTAAATCCGGGGTCAGAGGATTTGGTCGTCACTATGAAACCTCAATCCAAAACAACCTGTTTCATTAATAAACAAATGCCAGCAGAAGATATTTAACATCTATGACCCAAAACTAATCCAAGATCTTTTAAGGTTATAGTTCTAGAAACAAGATATCCAATTTCCATAAATAAATTTTTCACTTTCTTTTAAAACTCTTTTTGAACAAATTCAAACCTCGAGACTGACCCGCTAGTATAACCTCGAAAGGAAGTATATTAGGCCCAAATATAAGATAACATAACTATTATATACACAAACAACTTTACACAATATAACTTACACTAGTTCGCAAACCCTAGATCAACCACCTTCCAGCAACTTCTGTTTTTTGCTTTCTCCAATTACGCGGCTAAATAGCGCAAGCTAATCCTCACTAGAAGGTTAAATTTAAAAACAGGAAAGTATGAGAGAAAGAAATATTCAGCAAGTTCAATATAACAAATATATGGTCTTTTGATATAAAAAAAATTGACATCTACACTAGGGAAGAACATTTTAAATCATAATTGTTGAACCAGAAAAGTTTTAGTTAGAGAATCCCAGAATTTCCTTAAATGTATTTAAAATTATTTTAATATTATCGAGCGAAAATATTTCAGCAATACTTTAAATCTTGACAAGAATAAAACTCATAAAACAGTGTTTACAGAAATATCATAAACAACAATATGAAAAAGTGATTGTAGACAGAATCATAAACTCATTTAAACCCAACTCTTAAAATTAATAGTTATTTTGATGTCATATTGAATTAGATATTAATACGAACTTTGATGCTAACAACATCCCATACTGAAGTCAACATCAATCATCTATATTAATACCACATTTGATATTTAACAACAAACTAAATATCAATATCAACCAGAAACTGAATCAAAACTACAATTTTCACCTTTTATTCAAAACAGAAGCACGGGATAAATCATTTATGTATGATTATCAGCAACAGTATTATGTTGATAAAGAATGAACAACAGATAATCAATGATATCTGAATAATAACTGAAGCTAACAGTAAACTTATAAAATAGTAAGAAATAAGTTTTAAATTGGGAATCAAAAAATTCCGGCGGATGCCTTATCACATGTTGATCAGCCACTGTGGTAAAGTTGGATCATAATTCGTAGAATTCAGATCCCAAACATGAGTACTCAAACAAAAGCTACCTACAGGCCACAACCGATATGTAGTTTAATAAAAAGGCACACTGTGGCCAAAGGACAAAATTGTGTTAATATATTTTAGTTAACACAAAGCCCTAATGCTAGACCGTCCGCCCGGGCCACTTACGCATCTTCCAATCAAAATAATTTTCTTTGATAAAGGAATCAAATCAATCAATATCCTATCATAATATACTCCCCATTTCACATGGTCCGGAGTAATCTCAACAACTGATGGCGAAATAACTAGAATGATTAGTTAGTCGCTAAATATGTAATCAAAATCCATTGTATTGGGTAAATATTGATAGAATGGTTATTCACTATCTATCTGGAAATGAATTATATTCTAGTAGAACAATTTCTAGAATAGCATGATTTTAATAATCCAATGATTATATGCATGGTATGTCTCCCAAAATCTTTATAACATACTCTAAATTTTCGAGTACGTAAATATTTCGAAATCTAAGCAGTTTGATAAGTAAAACATTAAACTATTCTGGAATTAGAATAGTATAGAAATACTTGCCTTTGGTTTTTCAGCAGTTAAGCACACTCAAAATAACACAATTCACTTGTTCTGACTTCTCATGACATTGTTGTCTTCTATTTCAATAATTCACTGATATGCTGCTCCTGCGATTGCTAGAAGCCCGATATGCATTACTGTTCAACTTCACTATGGATCCCAAAGTCTCGTCTTGATCGTCTTGAACAACTCGCATCTATAATTAAAAAGATATAGTCTTAATTGCCTACACGATGATTACTCGACAAACTGCGCGTCAAAACTCTATCGTCTACCCAAACGATAACCCGCAAATAAAGAAAACAATCAGACACAAGACTCTTGACCCATATACGCACATAGACATGTTTCAATGATATGTAAACTGACAATTTATTTATATAATAAACTCATTTATATCCAATAAATGGATATGAAATCTACCGAAAAATTCGGCAGCATTTCCTCTTTTTATTAGACTATCCACCTATTTCTAATCTCAATCAACAATGAAGTATATAGTAAAAAAACCAGCCTTGACTTGCTATAAACACATAAGAAAATCTGCCTTGCCTTGCAGTAAACATATAATTCACGTATCCATAATTCATATAATACATGACTCAATTCATCAAAACATTTGACTCGATATGTTTAAAACTGAAATTGAGTCAAAATATGACATTTTGATAAATACATGACTTATAACTAACTTGCAAAACAAATGACCTTTGGAAACAAAAGGATTTATGTCTCGAAAGTATTTTTAATAGAAGAATAATATTTTTCTGAGTCTAGACACGTTCGTTTCGTATTAAACGGATGAAGGGTCTATTTATTATGAATAAAATAAGATTAATTCAATTAATAATAATATTAATTGAATTTTAAATACCCTTATATAAATTTAAAATCTCAAAATAATTTTAGAATATTATTTGGCTTAATTATAAATAGTTACACTTCATTCAATTATTAATAAATAAAATTAATTGAGTAAATGAATTAATCAATTAATTAAATGAATAAATAATTAATCAAAACAAATTACAATAAAATAATTCAAATTATAATTTTCAAAAATAATAAAAGATAATGATTTGAAATTAAAATAGATATGTTATAAAAAATTCGAAATAGCATCTTTGTAAAACGGACTTTTCCCCGGGATCTGTTAGGAATATGTTGTGAACTTGATGATAAGCTAAACAAAATACCTTAGTAGATTTAACTTAGTGTATTTTATAGCACTCGACAGATGATCTAATATAGTCCCGACGGATAAACTTTACAGTCCCGAGGGATGATAAATTAACATCCTTCGAGTGAGTAGCTTACGTAATAATAAGAACTGTAGCACATTTATGCAAACAACATGTTAGGTCACACACACACTGTAAAGGGGGTGAATACAGTGTATAGTACACTCAAATCGAACTTTAAGAACTTAAGTAACAGAAAAAAAACTTTATTGAAACAATAAACTCTGTTACAGTATGGAACTGTTACCTCTCAGTGATGAACAAATATCACGAGAGCTGCTAGGGTTATAAAGAATAATAACTTCGATAATGATAACACTTATAGTATAAACCCTATGCCTGTGTTTATATACTACACAGTTACAAGATAATCGCTAATTGATATGGAATATAATTCTGCTTCCTAAAATATATCAATCAGATATCTTTTCTTCCAAGTATTCCATTCTTCACGGAATTCCTTCTTCATGCATATCTCTTCTTATGTTTATCTCGATCTTCTTTCCTTTAATCAGCTACTGTCCTTATCTGATTGTCCTTCAGCACTTAAGTTCTGATATCTATCTTCTGATGATTATCTCCTGATAATATATGTACTGATATCCTTAAGTCCTGACTTCCAGTATAAGTACTGATCAACAGTTAAGTACTGATTTATCCTGTTCACGTAAGATCTGAAAGCTAAACATAAAACATATTAGCCATGACATTATCAAATATATCGAACAATCTCCCCCAACTTGTAAATTAACAAAATATACAAGTTTAACAGATATTTGATGATGTCAAAAACATTAAGTACAAATGCATGAGAAATAGACTAGATAACTACAACTTACAGTCCTTAAATTTTTTACCAATTTCAACTTCTGATAACAACTTCAATCTGTATAAATATCATAATTTAAGCAGTTGTAGATCTTCGACTTGGCTTCTTCATTTTCTGATCTCTCTGATGTCAGGAGTTATTCTGAGATAGTTCTTCAACAAACATTTCTCAGCATATCTTAGTTCATCAATCATTCTCCTTTTAACACCTTTAAACTCTGCAGTATCTTCACCAGTTTGAAAGATTGCAGCTCTGAGATCATTAATCTTTGCTTTTCTTAACTCCTGATCTAGTCTTATGACATAAGCTTTGTCAGATTCAAGATTGAATTCAAGTCCCTTAATACCAAGATACGTTCTGATCTGTGCAGTATTAGGCTTCATATCAACAATATCACCATTGTGATCTCTGTACTTTGGAACATATATGCTATCAGACTTAACAGAATAAAGCCTTTTCTGTCTCTGAATCTGTTCTTTTAAGTAGTTTGCAGCAGTCTCTATTATTCTGTCATCCACTTGAAGTAAGAAAAGTACATGCTCCAATTCTTCAAAATACTTCAAAGGAATGGCATTTTGTCTTATATGATAAACCCTACCATCTATCATGAAATACAACATGATGTATTCTTTCAAGTAGGTATGGTAAACCATCTGTACAGATTCCAGTTGATTCAATCTCTCAGGAGTTGCTCCAATACCTGGTTCACTCAAGGAAGTTGGATCATTGGTAGTGTTGTGTACTCTTTTTTCATCAGCACTTCCCAATCCAGTTTTATCTCTAGCTTCCTTTCCAGTAACTACTCTTGCTTCAAAACCACTTGCAGTAGTCTTCAAAGATTGAGTCTGTTTTGCTTTAGTGAATCCTGGTAGGAGTGTTTTAGATCTATTTTCTGATATCAAGTTAACTTGAGCACTGTCAGAGGTTACTTGCTTCTTCTGAATATCAGAACTAACAATTTCTTGACTCTGAACAACTTGAGCCATGTCAGAGGTTGTTTTAAGAACTTTTCTTGTAGTCAGAGCAAGATCATCTTTTCCATCAGTAATTTCTTCTTCCTCAGAAGGTACATAAGGCTTGATAGGTTCACCAACCTTTTCTTTACCCTTGGATCTTGGATCTATCTGTGGTTGTGATCTAGCCAAAGTTGCTTCAGTATGTATCCTTTCTTTGATCACAATGCCTTTAGGTTTTGGAAGTAACTTTTTACCAGAAGCTTCAGATTTAGATGTGACTTTCTCTGATTTAAGTCTGGCTTCTTCTTCCTTTAAACTTTCCAAGTCCATCCCTGGATTTTCTTGAAGAAATAACTGTCTTGATATTTCCTCATCAAGATCTAGAAGTTCATCAGAACTTATCCTTTTACCAGCAGCAGAACTTATTCTTTTCCCAGTATTAGAACTTGTTCTGTGACTAGCTTGTCTTGATGTAAACCTTCTACCTTGACTATGACCACTACCCATTCCAGAGGTTCCTTGGTCATCTTTTCCATCATCCTTTCCTTGCAGTGTCTTGTTTGTTTTGCATTTGGACTTAATTACCTTCTCCCCTTTTTGACATCAGCAGGTAATCAAAGAGAGATAAGTAGTTCCACTGAGGTCTGGATTTCAGTAAGTTGCGATTGCTGAGAAGCTTGATTTGTCAGAATTTGATCAATCTGAGCTTGTTGCTTCCCTTGATTTTTCTCAATATAAGCAACCCTGTCAACGGTAGGTTGGAAGAACTTTTTCTTATCAATTTTCCAAACTTGTTCCTGTTTGATAAAGTTCTCCTGAATCTTGTGTAGCTCTGCAGGAGTGTTGGAATGAAGACCTTGTAGATATTTAGTACTCAATGCAGTGACTCTAAGCTGGGTTTTAAAATCATCAGAATTTAACATTTCATCAGCTTTAGTCAAGTGCTCAGCAAGATGTAAAGCATTTGGAACACATGAAACTGAGTTCCATTCCTTAGTCCACTCCTGACCTGCAGGAGTTTCACTCCAAGGTACTGGTGCATCCCTGATAACAAACTCCTTTACCAGTTCAGACTTAGGAAGAGTCAGTGGAGGAGTATGTCCTGAAGGACCTGCTTCATCAGCATCTACAGTTGTAGCAGCCTCACCAGTATCTCCAACATTTGCAGCATCAGAACTTAAAGAATCAGTATCTTCTGATAAGACAACAGTGTGAGTAGCAATGGAGGCTTCAGCATCCTCTAATTGCTGATCTGATACTAAGTTCTGATCAACAGCCATATCCTGATGCTCACCTAAAATCTGATCATCAGCATCTTGATGCAGAGAAGGTGTTGTTGATAACTCTGGAGTTTGAACAGCATCAATAACAGGTGTTGTAGAGGTATTATTTGCTGTTGGAGCTTCTAAGAAAAGTATTTCAGGCACAACCAGGTTCTGAATATCAATTTCAGCACTTGTGCCTGGATCAACAAGAGACACAGAAGGTGAATTAGCCTTGTCAGATACAGCTTCCTGAGATGGAGTTGATGGAAAAGAAGTGACTGGAGCAAATTCCTTGCCTTGTGAGATCAGAGATTCCTGATCCCCTTCCTTAGCTGCTTCCTCCTCATCATCTGAAACTGGCCTTTGTGCCCTCTATTTCTTGTACTTCCTTGTTGATTTGGATTCCTTGGGAGTTTCAGGAACTATCATACGTCTAAGCCTCTTGAGAAGCCTAGAACCCCCAATGTCAGAATCCTTCTGAGAAGTTGCTTTCTCAGCCTCAACCACCACAGGTTCTGAAGAAGGAATCTGTTCCTCAGAATCTGATTCATCTCTCAAAGTAAATCTCCTCCTCTTTTGAGGTGTTTGAGGAACAGTCTTTGTTCTCTTTGGCTTAGAGGATGTAGGCTTCACAGTAGATGCTGAAGAAGAAGGTTGAGCAGTCTGTGAAGTGGAGAGATAGGATTTGAGATAAGTTCTGAGGGTTGGTTGAGTAGAATGAGAGGTAGGTACTGAGGTTGATGGATTTTGGTTATGGTGAGTTGGTTGAACATTTGAGTAAACAGATTTGTAAGAAGCAGGATCAGCATTTACCAGAATCTGTTTCACAGACTGAGGGATCTGTAATTGTCTCACCATTGATTTCTTTGTGTCAGCATTTATCAGGTCGTTAAAGTACCTTTTTGCAACCTTAAAAGGTGGGGTTTGAGTGCTGACTAACTGGGGTTCATCAGTACAGTAAGTGTAAATAAGTTGACAGAATCTAGCAAAATAAACAACATCTCTATCCTCTGTCATCCTATCCCCAATAAAACCAATTATTCCAGTTGCAAAATCAAAATGAGTTTGATGGATAATAGCATACCCTATGTGCTGACTCAGAATTGGGATAGCATCAAAATTTGAACATTTGTTCCCAAAAGCTTTGGTGATGCAATCAAAGAAGAAACTCCATTCTCTTCTGATATTAGCCCGTTTCAACTGTCCAAGTTTCGTCAGACTCTTTTCATATCCCAATTCAGCCATTAACTCCCGAAGGGCTGAGTCCTCTGGAACGGAGAAAGTACAATCCTCGGGAAGATGTAAAGCCCTGCGTACTGTACCAGGAGTGACTACAAAAGATGAATCACCCACTTGGAAGATAATACTGGGAGTTCCACGGTTACCACCATCATCAAAAATGCCAGTCCTCCAGAACCTCAGAACTTGTTGACTTGAAAATAGTTCAGGCTGAGTTAAGGCGTACCCAACCTCACTATGTGCAAGAAGATCTTGCACAAAGTGCAATTCAGATGGAGCTTCAGCATGATCAAGAATTACAGCATAGTTGTTTGGAACAAACTTTGCTCCATCAATGATTAAATCCTTTGGTGCCATGTGAAAAAAAATTGAGAATTAAGTATGCCTGATAGGTGTTTGATATAATATCTGTATGAAAACAACGGAAATAGTAAAGTGAAGGAGAGTAAAAGTAAGAAGAGAGATAAAAGATGAAGAAATTAAAAAGATTACAGAAATCTTCTCTCTGCTGTACTTATACAAAAAAAATATTACCGTTGGACACCTGTCAAACATGCAGTAATAACGGATAGTTACTGGGCTCGAGAAAACAGTAATCATTACTTACCCATTTGCCGAGTTTCAAGGAAAAACTGTTCCATTTATCAAGGGAAACAATTCAAATTTTAACCCGTTATCACTGATTGAATTATTTGTCACTGCAGCATTAATATTCTGAAAATAAATCATGTTAAAAATGACCGAGATAATTTCGATGAATAAGTGCTGACAGAGAATCAGAACTTAACTAAAAGCACAATTTAAATGGTCATCAGAATATCAATCAGGATTTATCAACACAAGATAAAATAACTCAGAGACACAATCTTGAAGTAAAAACAGTTTTCATTAATATATCAAGTCAATACATTTATGAAATGGAAATTACATCAATACTTATACAAGATTTTCCCTAAGCTTCTAATCCTAATGTCAACAGCTTTAGTCCTAGCTAAGAAACCTGACAAAGCTGAGGATGAAGAAGAACATGAAGAAGACGAGATTAAGTCATCTTCCTCTTCCTATCTTCGACGAACAAGATGGCGAGTCGTATGATTCGCTCTTGCTGACGGATAGCTTCCCGCCTTTCCTCCTCCAATCGCTCCAGATGGCGATGGTAGTCCATATAAAAGAATAGGAGGTGAGTTAGCACCTCCTGTGGGACAGAATCCTAGATCTCCTCAGGAATGGCTGTTACATGCCACTCCTGCTGCCAATCGGCACAACTTAGCTCCATTGTGAAGGTTTGGTTGTTCAAAAACATGTTGTATCGAACCATTGTGTTTTTGATAGAAGAAGGAGGATAAGTGTGTGAGAAGAATGTGATGGAAAGACTGATGTGAAGTGGTTGCTTATATAGGCAAGAGAATGCCAAGAGACGCAAAGATATTTAATGCTGACAGGTAGAATTAATTCTACCTCGTCTCCCTAGACTTTGAAAAAGAATAACAGTCATTGGAAAGAGGAAGCATGGTCTAGACCGCACAAAACACAAGAAACAGTGGTCTGTTCAAGTACAAATACCATTAATCCTAATCACAGTGACTATTAATCTTCCATTTCAACATATTCGAGTACAAACTGAGACTGTTATCAAATTTTATTCAAAGATAAGCCAAGTAAAGGATTAGACTGAGAAATCAGAACTTAGACCTATACCAGAACTTAACAGTCATCAGAACATAATTTCTTAACTCGAAAAAGGAATGCCTATCTTAGTAAATATTCATACAAGTTCTGAGTTATGGACGTCATTACTTAATCATCAGAACGTGTAACTTAGAACTTGTTCTCAGAATTTGTGCAATAATGACACATTGACTATTTTATCTAAAATAACATAGACCACCATAGAAATTTTCATCATTCAGATGGAGTGATTAGTGTGTGCATTAAGCTAAAAACAGACAAAGAGTTAAGTCTGATTCACTGCAGTACATCTTAGAAATAAGGCATAACTAAAATTTTGCTAAAGATCTGTCATTGTCTTGAAACCGACTGAAGAATGAGTTTATGCTTAAGTCCACCTCAACTATTTTGTGCTAATTTTATGCATCTTTTGAAATTCTATTTTACAGTGGCTTCTCAGTGTAAGTGAGTCACGACTGTTTATCAGAATTTATGCTATTTTCAGAGTATTTCTCCAGTAATCATAGGGTGTGAAAAGTCACCAAGAAAATATTTTGCTTTTCTGATGCATATTTACTTAATACCAGCAATGCACTTGGGTCTTCCCTTCCACATTTTTACTCTAGATCTCAAAGGAGTACCTGATTTTAATCTTTGATCTTTTTGCTTTTGCTTTTGATAAGAGAGGTCTATCAGCACTTAGTACATTCAGCAGTTTTACTAGTATCAGAACTTAACAGATGAGTAGCATTATTCTAATTTGTGACTTAGTAATAAGATATACAAAGTGAACTTAACTAAGCTCAGTTATCAGAATTTGCTAGTGTCATAAGATTTCCACTGAAATAATTACTTCTTCCATGGAATCATTTGTTTATTGAAGACTACTAGGTCAGTATCTAGCACAGTTATCCTCATAGGATTGAATAGGTACTAGAACAGACATATCACTTATCAGAGTTTAGAAACATATATCAGACAACAGTCAGTACTTAAAGACATTTATCAATTAAGCACAGAATACACAATGAGATGAATTCTGTAAATACTGAGCATACAGTCTGATAACACAGAACAAGTCTAAGCAGATTTAGAGAAGGAACCTGAAACCATTCCAAGTTCATTTACCAATATTGTAAAAGTAGCTTCACATAATGGTTTTGTGAAGATATCTGCCAACTGTTGATCTGTGGGAACAAAATGCAATTCCACTGTACCTTCATCCACATGTTCCCTGATGAAGTGGTACCTGATGCTGATGTGCTTTGTCATTGAGTGTTGAACTGGATTACCTGTCATAGCAATAGCACTTTGATTATCACAGTAAATAGGGATTTTGAAATATGTTAACCCATAATCCAGTAACTGATTCTTCATCCAAAGAATCTGTGCACAACAGCTTCCTGCAGCAATATACTCTGCTTCTGCAGTTGATGTGGAAATTGACTTTTGTTTCTTGCTGTACCAAGAAACCAATCTGCCTCCAAGAAATTGGCAGCTTCCACTTGTGCTTTTCCTGTCAATTTTGCAACCTGCAAAATCTGCATCTGAGTAACCTATTAGTTTAAAATTTGATTCTCTAGGATACCATAATCCCAGAGCAGCTGTTCCTTTAAGATACTTAAAGATTCTTTTTACAGCTGTTAAGTGAGGTTCTCTTGGATCTGCTTGAAATCTTGCACAAAGACAGGTAGCATACATGATATCAGGTCTACTAGCAGTTAGATAGAGTAGAGAGCCAATCATACCTCTGTAGTCAGTAATATCTACTAATTTACCGGTATCCTTATCCAGTTTTGTTGCAGTGGCCATTGGAGTGGATGCACTTGAACAATCTTGCATTCCAAATTTCTTTAGCAAGTTTCTGGTGTACTTGGTTTGACAAATAAAAGTGCCTTCCTCATTCTGCTTGACTTGAAGGCCCAGAAAGTAGCTAAGTTCCCCCATCATACTCATCTGATATCTTGACTGCATAAGTTTGGTAAACTTCTTGCAAAGTTTGTCATTTGTAGATCCAAAAATGATATCATCAACATAAATCTGGACTAGAAGTAAGTCATTTCCATGGTTGAGGTAGAATAGTGTTTTGTCTATTGTCCCTCTGTTGAATCCACTTTCCAGAAGAAACTGAGCTAAAGTCTCATACCATGCTCTAGGAGCTTGCTTAAGTCCATAAAGTGCTTTGTCAAGTCTATAGACATAATCTGGATGTTTGGTATCTACAAAACCTGGAGGTTGTTCAACATATACCTCTTCCTCCAATTCTCCATTGAGAAAAGCACTTTTCGCATCCATTTGAAAGACAGTAAACTTTTTGTGAGCAGCATAAGCCAAAAATATCCTTATGGCTTCTAATCTAGCAACTGGTGCAAATGTTTCATCATAATCAATTCCCTCCTGTTGAGAATATCCTTTTGCATCCAGCCTTGCCTTATTCCTTGTAATTATGCCATCACTGCCAGTTTTGTTTCTGAATACCCACTTTGTACCAACAACAGATCTATTCTTTGGTCTTGGTACTAGGGTCCAGACTTTGTTTCTTTCAAATTCATTCAACTCTTCCTGCATTGCTTGCACCCAATCAGCATCTTAAAGAGCTTCTTCCACTTTCTTTGGCTCAGTCTGAGAGAGAAAAGAATTGTAAAGACACTCATTTGAAGTACCTGTTCTAGTTCTGACACCTGCATCAGGATTTCCAATTATCAAATCAGGTGTATGTGATTTTGTCCACTTCCTTGCAGATGGAAGGTTTTCTCTAGAACTGGATGCTCCCCCATGATCCATGCTATCTCCATTTTCTGATGCTCCCCCTGAAACTATGCTTTCTGAGTTGGATTCTTCAGTATTTAGATTTTCAGTACTATCAGAACTTGGCTTATCAGAACTTGACGAATCAGAACTTGAAGAGCCAGATGCATGTTCGAATGTTTCTTGAGATGTGGTAGGATTTTGAGTATGCTCCCCCTGCATAGGGGCATCTTCATTTAACGTAGTCACCACAGTTTCAATAACATCAGAGTTTAATCCATCAGAGTTTGCAGTATCAGGACTTAGACTGTCAGGATTTTCAGTATCAGAATATGAGTCTTCATTTTCAAATCTCAGCTGATCATGGTCAACGAAATCTTTAAGACCAGTGATCTTCTTGTCATCAAAAGAGACATTGATAGATTCCATGACAACTTTTGTTCTCAAATTATAGACTCTGAAGGCTTTCCTGGAAAGTGGATATCCAACAAAGATTCCTTCATCAGCTTTTAGATCAAACTTTGATAGCTGTTCAGGATGAGTCTTGAGAACAAAACACTTGCATCCAAATACATGAAAATATTTCAGATTTGGCTTCTTTTTCTTCACCATCTCATATGGTGTTTTTCCATGCTTGTTAATGAGTGTTGCATTTTGAGTAAAACAAACAGTCTGCACAGCTTCAGCCCAGAAATAGGTTGGAAGCTTTGCTTCTTCAAGCATTGTACGTGCAGCTTCAACGAGAGTTCTATTCTTCCTTTCAACAACTCCATTTTGCTGTGGAGTTCCAGGAGCAGAAAATTCATGCTTTATTCCATGGCTTTTGCAGAACTCTTCCATTATCAAATTCTTGAACTCAGTGCCATTATCACAGAATCTGTGACCATTTTATCCAGCTGTTTGACATGATCAATCAAGATAGATGCAGTTTCACTTTTTGTGTGCAAGAAATACACCCATGTGTATCTGGTGAACTCATCCACTATGACCAACGCATACTTCTTCTTTGCAATAGACATGACATTTACTTGACCAAATAGATCAACATGTATAAGATGATAAGGCTCAAGAATTGATGATTCAGTCTTGCTCTTGAATGAAGATTTTCTTTGTTTGGCTTTCTGACATGAATCACAAAGACCATCAGGAGCAAATACTGTGTTTGGCAATCCTCTCACAAGATCTTTCTTGACCAGTTCATTTATATTATTGAAATTTAAATGAGAGAGTTTCTTATGCCAATTCCAACTTTCTTCAATTGATGCTCTACTTAACAGACAGATTGCAGAGCCATCAGTACTTGTTGAAAGCTTAGCTTCATAAATGTTACCACGTCTGTATCCTTTCAGAACAACTTTACCTTTAGATTTACTCACAACTTCACAGTGTTCTTCAAAGAAATCAACATGATAACCTCTGTCACAGATTTGACTTATACTCAGTAGGTTGTGTTTAAGTCCTGAGACTAGAGCTACTTCTTTAATGATGACATTCCCAAGATTGATATTGCCATATCCCAATGTTTTTCCAATGTTGTCATCTCCATAAGAAACACTTGGGCCAGCTTTCTCCACAAAGTCTGATAGCAGGGCCTTATTTCCATTCATATGTCCTGAACATCCACTATCCAGAACTAGAATATTTTTCCTGTTGCCCTGCAATCACAAAGACCACTAATTATTAGTTTTAAGGACCCAGACTTGCTTGGATCCTTTGGCCTTATTAAGTTTGTTAACATTTGCAGCGGATTTAGCATCAGAGTTTATGTTAACATTTTTCTTATCAGAATTTACATTATCAGACTTTGAATCAGAATTTACACTAGAAGGAACAATGGAAACTTTCTTCAAAGAAGGTTTTATTTGATAATAATCATAGTACAAACTATGATATTCCTTACAAGTATAAATGGAATGCCATAAACTACCACAATGAAAACAAGGATTTTGTGGTTTGTATCTAACTGACTGACTCTTAACTCCTGATTTTGAAGGTAAGGAGTTAATATACTTATTTTTCCTGCAAAAAGAAGCCAGATGGTTAGAACTTCCACAGTTATGACATGTTTTCCTAGGAGCATCAGGAACAGGTTTATAATCATTGCTTTTATTCACACCTTCCTTTCCATTCCTATTTTTCCTAGGTGATTTTACCTTGTTTGCATTCTTGACATCTTTCAGCTTATGCTTAAGCTGCTTCTTTGTCATTAAGCCTATGTTTACTTCAACTGTCTTTTCCTGTTTTAGTTTGTCAGAAGTTAATTCCTCTTTAACTTCTGATTTCTCATTATCAGACTTTACAGTTACAAACTTAACAGGTTTTAACTTTGGCTTTTGCTTAACAACAGGCTTAATTTCTTCAGTTCCTTTGTCATTCTTATTCTCTCCATAACCTAAGCCCTCTTTCCAATTTTCACTACTTAGCAAATTTTGAGTTGTTCTGCCAGAGTTAGTCCAAGTCCTGATTATCTCTCTTTCCTTTTCTAACTCAGTTTTTAGAGATTCATTCATTTTTAGCACTTCATCCCTAACATAAAAAGCATCATCTCTATCCTTCTGAGTTTGATGGAATATAACTAACTCTTTTTCTAAGAAATCATTTCTTTTCTTAAAAGCAAGATTTTCAGAAGTTAATCTTTCACATGTTAAGGTTTGATCTCTATAACTAACAAACATGGTTTTAAGATATCTTCTCAACTCATTAATATCATCAGTATGAAAAGCATAAGTAGTCTGAGGTACCTTTGTTTCAGCAGCTTCAGAACTGCTCTCAGCACTTTCTTTATCAGCATTTGCCATCAATGCATAGTTCTCCTCACTTTCAGAGTCTGAAGTGTCTGTCCAGCTTTTCTGCTTTGTGACAAGAGCCTTGCCTCTGTCACCCTTTACCTTCTTGCAGTCAGGAGATATGTGGCCTTTCTCACCACAATTATAGCATTTAACATTGGTGTAATCTCCTCTGTCAGACTTTCCTCCTCTGCCTTCAGATCTTCTGAAATTCTTCTTATCAGAACTTATGCTTTTTCTGGAAAACTTCTTTCCCTTCCTGAACTTCCTGTATGCAATCTTGGTGATTCCTTTCACCATAAGAGCACACAGCTTCATCATCTCCTCATCAGCATCGGTCTCAGGCAAGCTTTCAGAATCCGAGTCATCATCACTCTCAGAACTTGATGACTCAGTATCAGACTTTATGAAAAGAGCTTTACCCTTGTCTTTCTTTGAGGAATCTGCCTTGGGGAATTCTTCTTCAGCCTTAAGAGCGACTGTCCTTGACTTTCCTCCTTTCCTCTTGCTTTTGTTCCATCTCCAGCTCATGAGTCTTGAGCATTCCATTGATTTCGTCAAGAGTTGTTTCATCAAGATTGTAGTTGTCTCTTATTGTCGTTGCCTTCAAATCCAAGCATTCAGGAAGAGCTAACAGGAACTTAAGGTTTGAATCTTCAAGATCATACTCTTTATCGACCAATGACAAATCATTCAAAAGTTTGACAAATCTATCATATAAATCATTCAATGACTCATTAGTCTTTGAGTCAAAGTGTTCATACTCTTGAGTGAGTATTGTCTTCATGTTCTTCTTAATTGTGTCAGTTCCCTGACATCTTGTTTCCAGAGCATCCCATATCTCCTTAGCAGTCTTGCAGTTGATTACCCTATTTGACATTACATTATCAATGGCACTATGCAGTAAGTGTCGTACCTTAGCATCCTTAGCAATTGATGCTATGTCTTCAGCAGTATAATCACTCTTCTCCTTTGGTACGGTCATTGCTGCTTCACCTGCAACTGCAACAGCGAGTTTGGTTGGTTTGTGAGGACCTTCCTTGATTCTATCCAGGTATTCTGGATCTGTTGCTTCCAGGAACATGGTCATCCTTACCTTCCATATGGGATATTCAGATGGTCTCAGTATGGGGACTCTGATGGTCTCATACCGACTCTGAATTAGTGTCTTTGGTGGTTCCTCAGTTGTGGTAGGCTTAGTTGGAGTTTCTGTGTCCGACATGATTGTGTTTGGATCTTTAACTGTATGTAAGTTAACAGATAGGCTCTGATACCAATTGTTAGGTTACACACACTGTAGAGGGGGTGAATACAGTGTATAGTACACTCAAATCGAACTTTAAGAACTTAATTACAGAAAACAAACTTTATTGAAACAATAAACTCTGTTACAGTATGGAACTGTTACCTCTCAGTGATGAACAAATATCACGAGAGCTGCTAGGGTTATAAAGAATAATAACTTCGATAATGATAATACTTATAGTGTAAACCTTATGCCTGTGTTTATATACTACACAGTTACAAGATAATCGCTAATTGATATGGAATATAATTCTGCTTCCTAAAATATATCAATCAGATATCTTTTCTTCCAAGTATTCCATTCTTCACGGAATTCCTTCTTCATGCATATCTCTTCTTATGTTTATCTCGATCTTCTTTCCTTTAATCAGCTACTGTCCTTATCTGATTGTCCTTCAGCACTTAAGTTCTGATATCTATCTTCTGATGATTATCTCTTGATAATATACGTACTGATATCCTTAAGTCCTGACTTCCAGTATAAGTACTGATCAACGGTTAAGTACTGATTTATCCTGTTCACATAAGATCTGAAAGCTAAACATAAAACATATTAGCCATGACATTATCAAATATATCTAACACAACATGTATTAGTCAAGTAGATTTCTTAGGGATTTGTAGTCATGTTGACTACTAGATTAATATGCAGAATAGGTTGATTAATTGTAAATATGAGATGTCTTGTAATTCTGTATAAGTGAAATGGAGTCAAGTGATAAATAGACACCCAACGGATGATCTACAAGACTCCCGACGGATGATCAACAAAGCTTCCCGACGGCTGACAAGCATAAGCCTGACGGATGATCAAATTCAAAAATCTGTGGACAGTGACAACACAGTCACATGCGTTGGGTGTTTGCAAAAGGAATGTGGCAACCTGTTAAGCAGGAATTTGAGAACAAAGAAGCATTACCATTTCCATGCAATTGTGATGATATTCAAAGATCCTGGAATAGAGTAGTCAAGTAGCATGGAGTTAGACTAGATATGTTTTATTTTATTATCTTGTCTTATTGCCATGTAAACTTGGTGATATATAAACCAAGTGTAGCTAGTAGAACATTCAACAAAGCAAACACATTTTGAAGAAAGATAGAAAAAGTTGTACTTCTCAAGAATTTCTCTGTAGTTTGTTTGTTCTACTTGTAAAGCAGCTGTGAGCCATTTTAAGCTACACAGAGTTCTCAAACTGATATATATATGTATATATATATGGTGGATACATTCAAATCCACCAGAAAGTTTTAAGGCCTGTGTTTCATTACTTAGTGCTTTGATTTCAATTATCTTTCAATTCCGCACCTTAGCAAATCAAACACTGCTATATGTATTTAAGTAAGAACTATTTTAAAATCTGAAAAAGAAGCCAGAATTACATTCAATCCCCCTTCTATAATTCTTGTTGTATTGTTAGGGAATAACAATTGGTATCAGAGCAAGCTCTTGAGGTACAAATAGTGTAAATATCACAACAAACAACAAGATGAACAAGAAGGATGTTAGAGTCAAAATTCCATTTCTGGACAAAGATAATTATCACCACTGGAAGGTGAAGATGCACCTACATCTTCTTTCCCAAGATGAGGCTTATGTGGATTGCATAGAGAGAGGTCCACATGTACCAATGAGAGCTGCAACTGGAAATGAACCGTATGTTCCCAAACCTAGGCATGAATGGTCAGACCCTGATATTGAGCAAGTCAAGAAAGATATGAAGGCCATGAACTTCAATGGAGTTGATGGTGATATGTTTGATAACATCATTAACTGTAAAACAACCAAAGAGGTTTAAGACACAATCCAGATTATTTGTGATGATATTGAGCAAGTAAGGAAGAACAAAATGCAGCTACTGATTCAGCAATACGAGAATTTCCACTGTAAAGAAAGTGAGTCTCTCACTGATATTTTTAGTAGATTTCAAAAGCTACTAAATGCTCTGAAATTGCATGGAAGAGTCTATCAAACAAAAGACTCTAACCTCAAGTTCCTTAGATCTCTTCCAAAAAAGTGGAAGCCAATTACAGTCTCATTGAGAAATTCTCAGGATTACAAGGAGTTCACCTTGGAGAGACTGTATGGCATCCTAAAAACTTATGAGCTTGAAATAGATCAAGATGAGAGGATGGAGAAAGGAAGGAATAAAGGAGGGTCCATAGCACTGGTTGCTGAGTTAGAGAAGGAGAAAGATATGAAGGTAGAAGCTGTTGAGTCTACGTCAAAGGTCTGTGAAAGCAAGGGTAAGGGGCTGGTAGCTGAAAATGAAGATCACTTGAGCCAAGATGACATGGATGATATTGATGAACATCTAGCATTTTATCTAGAAGATTTTCTAAGCTCAAATTCAAGAAAATTTTTGGACAGCTAAGTGAAACAGAAACATGGTTGATAAGTCAAAATTCAAGTGTTTCAAATGTGGCTTGGCTGGTCATTTTGCCAGTAAATGTAAAAAGTCTGATTCCAGCAAAAAGAAGTTTGAGCCTGTTGATTATAAAAAAAAATACTTTGAGTTACTCAAATAAAAGGAAAAGGCTTTTATCACACAGGAGAATGATTGAGCTGTAGATGGATTGGATGAAGATGAAGAAACAAGCTATGTCAATCTAGCTCTAGTGGCCAAATCTGATGAAACAGAAACAAGTTCTTAAGAATTCAGGTAATCACAACTAACCTAGCACATTTATCTAAAGCTGAGTGTAATGATTCAATAAATGACATTTACACGGAATTATATCACCTGCGTGTTACACTTAAGTCCCTCACTAAGGAAAATGCTAAAATTAAAGAAAACAATTTGTTTTTAAGTGAGAGGAATAATGTGCTAGAGTCTCAGTTTATTGAATTTGAGAAATTGAGAATTGAGTGTAAGATTGCTAAGGATGAATTAACCGAGTCCTTGAAGAAAGAAGAGATTTTAAAGAACCAGCTTGAACGAGAACAAGAAGTGATGAAGGCACGCAAATCATCCAGAGATGTACATGCTCAAATCACTAAAGTTCAAGGTATTGAGTCCTTTTGTGATGCAGCCTATAAGAAGAGTAAAGAGAAGCTTGAATCCAATTTGGTTGAAGGATTGTTGACATATGTGGACTCAATGGATGATGAAATCATCCGTCAGATAATCAAAAGGATTATCCGTCGAGTGACAAGGAGCCACATCCGTCAGCTGTGAGTAAACCTATTAGCAAAGCTAAGTTAGCTAAGTTGAATGAGAAATATGGATCGGTTTCTAAGAAATTTATTCTAGGAGAATCAAGTCAAGTTAGGAAGGAAAAGAAAGTTAATGTTGGTCATCTTTCTATCAAGAAATTGAATGACAGATTAGAAAAGATTGAGGTTAAAATAGAAGCTAAAAAGAAAATAATAAAAATGGGAAAGTAAGAATTAACAAACATAACAACTACACACCTGATAAATATGCACCAAGAAAAATATATGTTAAGTGTGGTAGTGTTAATCACATGTCTGTTAATTGCAAACTTGCTATGCCTACTTCCATATCTGCACCCTCTTCTTTTCCCAACATGACTGCCATGCCTACAATGCCTATGAATGCTATGTCTGCTCAGAATGTGAATGCACAATTTGCTAATATGCCATTTGCACCTAATCCTTATTATGCTGCATTTAGTATGCCTCAAATGCCATTTAGCATGCCTTACTGGAATAACATGTTTGCAAATAGCTTGCCTTTTCCTGTTAATCAAAATGTGCATTATAATTTTGTTCTAATGACTGGTTTCAAAGGTCCAACTCAAATGACTAAGGATGAATCAGAAATCCCCAAGTAAAATGAGATCAAACTTAAGAAACCAAAGAATAAAGCTAACAAGCAAGGACCTAAGGAAAATTGGGTACCAAAATCAACTTGATTTGATTTTGATGTGTGCAGGGAAACAGAAAGAATCTTTGGTATCTGGATAATGGTTGCTCAAGGCACATGACTGGAGATTCTACCTTGCTCACTGAGTTCAAGGAAAGAGTTGGCCAAAGTATTACTTTTGGAGATGACAACAAGGGTTATACTGTGGGATATGGCTTGATTTCAAAAGACAATGTCATCATTGAAGAGGTTGCCCTAGTGGATGGTCTCAAGCATAATTTGTTGAGTATCAGCCAGCTTTGTGATAAGGGCAACTCAGTAACCTTCAATTCGGAAGCCTGTATTGTGACAAACAAAAAGAGCAACAAAGTGGTTCTCACTGGAGTAAGAAAATGGAATGTGTATCTAGCTGACTTCAACTCATCAAATGCAGAATCTGTCACTTGTCTTCTCAGTAAAGCAAGTCAAGATGAAAGTTGGTTATGGCACAATAAGTTGTCCCATCTTAACTTCAAGACCATGAATGAGCTTGTCAAGAAAGAACTAGTTAGAGGTATTCATCAAGTGGAGTTTACTAAGGATGGATTCTGTGATGCATGCAAAAAAGGAAAGCAGATCAAAGCATCATTCAAGAAGAAGCTTGATTCAACAATTGAAGAACCTTTGTAATTGTTACACATGGATTTGTTTGGACCAGTCATTGTGTTGTCCATCTCAAAAAAAAGATTTTGCCTAGTAATTGTGGATGATTTCTCAAAGTTCTCTTGGACATATTTCCTAAATTCCAATGATGAAGCTAGTGAAATAATCATCAATCACATAAAGCAAGTCAACAATCATCCTTAATTTAAAGTAAGAAGAATCAGGAGTGACAATGGAACTGAGTTCAAGAATTGTATGATGAGATCATTTTGTGAAGAGAATGGGATTATGCATGAGTTCTCTGCAGCAAAAACTCCACAATAAAATGGAGTGGTGGAAAGGAAGAACATATCACTTATTGTAGCTGCAAGGACAATGCTTGAAGAATCAAAGTTACCAACATATTTTTGGGCTGAAGCTGTGAATACTGCATGCTAAACTCAGAATTCTCTTTGGTTAATCAAGAAAAGTGCATGACTCCCTACCAATTGTTCAAGAATAGGAAGCCAACTCTAAATTTTCTTCATATCTTTGGCTGCAAATGTTACATCTTAAGGAATCAAACTGATCAACATGGAAAGTTTGATGCTAAAGCAGATGAAGGAATCTTTGTTGGATATGCTTTAGGAAAAGCATGTAGAGTCTTCAATCTAAGAACCAACATTGTTATGGAATCAGTACATGTTGTGTTTGATGATAAAGATTGAAGGACTGCAAGATGGAGATTTCCATGAAAGCCTCAAATTTGATAATGTGGAGATGGTTAGTGATGACAGTGATGATAAAAGTAATCAAGAAACAGTGAATAAAGATAATGCAAAAAAATCTACAACTAATGAAGCATATAATTCAATATCTGTTGAGTCACAAAATGCTTCATCCGTTGGGAGAAAATCTGCCTTATCCATGGGGAGATAATCAGCTTCATCCATCGGGACACAAAGTGCATCATCCGTCGGAACATTAAGAGAAGCTGAAAGTCAGAATAGATCACCTACAGAAAGTTCCCCTTTCTCAAAATGAAAGATTCACAAACTCAGAGGGAGTTTCTCATAATCAAAACTCAGTCACACATCAAGACAACAATGAGGCCTCTTCATCTAGAGCTAATCTACCTCAACAAAGGAAATGGACTAAAGATCACCCTTTTGAGCTCATCATTGGTGATGCATTTTCTAGAGGTCAAACAAGGGGAGCAACTCAAGAAGAATGTTTATATAGTAGCTTCCTATCTAAGGAAGAACCAAAGAAGGTAGAAGAAGCTTTGTTGGATCCTGATTGGATTTTAGCTATGCAGGAGGAGCTAAACTAATTTGAATGGAACAAGGTATGGAAGCTGGTACCCAAACCTAAAGGAAAGAATCCAATTGATACCAAGTGGGTATTCAGAAACAAGATGGATGAAAATGGCATAGTGGTCAGGAACAAAGGTAGATTGGTTGTTAAGGGCTATTGTTAACAAGAAGGAATTGATTTTGATGAAACTTGTGCTCCTGTTGCAAGACTTGAAGCCATCAGAATTTTCTTAGCCTATGCAGCTCATGCCAATTTCAAGGTCTATCAAATGGATGTCAAAAGTGCCTTTCTAAATGGAGATTTGGAGGAGGAAATCTATGTCAGTCAACCTCCTGGTTTTGAGGATCCAAATTTTCCAGAATATGTCTACTATCTTTTGAAAGCACTTTATGGACTGAAGCAAGTACCTAGAGCCCGGTATGATACTTTATCAAAGTTTCTTTTGGAAAATCACTTCACAAGAGGTACTGTTGATAAAACTTTATCCTTTAGAAATGTTAATGGCTCTAGTATACTTGTTCAAATCTATGTAGATGATATTATATTCGGCTCTACAGATGAAAAATTTGCAAAAAGTTTGCCAAATTGATGCAAAGTAAGTATGAAATGAGCATGATGGGAGAACTAACTTACTTTCTTGGTTTACAAGTTAAGCAAGTTAGTGATGGAATATTCATTAGTCAAACTAAATATATTCATGATCTTTTAAAGAAGTTTGATCTAATAGATTGCACATCTGCAAAAACTCCCATGGCCACTGCAACTAAGCTTGAATTAAACACTACTGAAAAGTCTGTGGATATTTCAGGCTATAGGGGCATGGTTGGCTCAATTCTGTACTTAACAGCTGGTAGGCCAATTATAATGTTTGCTACTTGTCTTTGTGCTAGATTTCAGGCTGATCCTAGAGAATCTCACTTAGTAGCTATTAAGAGAATTTTCAGATATCTTAAGGGAATACCAAAACTTGGCATTTGGTACCCTAGAGATTCTGGTTTTGATATAACTGGTTATTCAGATGCAGATTATGCAGGTTGTAAAATAGACAGAAAAAGTACAACAGGAACCTGTCAATTTCTAGGGAACAAGCTTGTGGCATGGTTCAGTAAAAAGTAAAATTCAGTTTCTACTTCTACAGCTGAAGCTGAATATATTGCTGCTGGTAGTTGCTGTGCACATATTTTGTGGATGAAAAACCAATTGTTGGACTATGGTCTATAAGTGGATAGAATTCCCATTTTCTGTGATAACACAAGTGCAATTGCCATCACTGAAAATCCAGTACAGCATTCAAGAACAAAGCACATAGACATCAAGTACCACTTTATTAGGGAACATGTGATGAATGGTACTGTGGAACTTCATTTTGTTCCAAGTGAAAAGCAGCTTGTAGATATATTTACCAAGACACTTGATGAATCCACCTTTTCTAGGTTGGTAAGTGAGTTAGGTATGCTTAATTATTCTTGAATTATTTCAGATATTTTTGCAAGTTATAATGCAGCCAGAAACTTAATTGATTTTTCTGTTTTTGGATGAAATTTTGGCTAAGTCAAAATTTACATCCTAACGGATGCTTATTATCCATCGAGTTTGAACATCCGTCGGAATATTATTTGTTAATAAAAATCAATTACTTTTCTGGATTATTTTATAACCTGACGAATAATTGTTTTATTCTCATCCGTCGAAATATCTCAATCTTAGCCGTTAAATCTCTGAACATTATCCATCGGGTATACTTACAGTTTGTAAGTATAACACGACGGATAAGTGACATAATTTTTACAGTTTATTTATTTTTAAATAGCTCTTTTGGGCTATTTTGATTGGTTACTTTATTTCACTTTATTTATTTTAACATTTTATTTCTGAGATAGTATAAAAGCAGAATTCATTTTTATTCTACTCTATCAATTGCTCTAACTTCCTTTCTTCTCCAAAGCAAATATTCTCTCTGCAAATTTCTCATTCTCTAACAATGGCACCAGTAGTCAAAATCATGTCTCAATATGGATTTATCTATGAAAAGAACAACTTTGTAGCTCTTGTGAACAAGGAGATTCCGCAGTCTGGAGACTTTCACAAGATGATGGACTTTGTGAAGAGCTGTAAACTCAGTTATGCTATGCTGAAATCACCCACAATCTACAGTGAAGTTGTGGAGGAGATATGGACAACTTCTGTATTCAACTCTACTGACAAGACCATAACTTTCACTCTTAAAGGTAAGCAGTTTTGCATTAATAGTGACATTATCAAATCATGCTTTAGTGTGACGGCCTCAACCCCGGGGTCGGGAGTTGACGTCACTAAACACAATTACCAAAAATATAATCAACAGAATTATTATTAAAATATACTAACTTGACCCCAAACAAAGATCCGATCCAGGTTCAAGTATAATTCAGGTTCTCATTATTACAAACTTTTTATTCAACATCTAAGACACATTAACTTTGTTCAGCAACTCCTCAGACCTCATGGCCTGATACAAACTACCTCAGAGGAGCCGGGTCCGGTAGGGGCGGGAACATAGGTCAGTCTGACTGATCTTCTAGGCATCTGCGAAATATATATAACAGTTTGCAAGGGTGAGCAAAATCGCTCAGCAGTACCAAAGTATGAATAACAGAATAAAACAGTAATGTAACAATAATAGGAACATAATTGTAATCATGATAGCAACATTACGCAACAAAATCAGAGAAAACTGGATATCACTAACTAGCATGCTTCATCAAAACAACATAATAGAGTGCTGTAAAAACACCAGAGTCCAATTTTTAGCATGCTAGCCACACTTGTAAAATTACTGTATCAACTATTTGTACCCTTACGGGAATCATAAAACCAAATCAAATACGTAAATGGATATGTGTAGACAGCTGATCAGGCTATCAACACCAGACGGCTCCAACTGCCATCTCATTTATGGCTCCAACTGCCATCTCATTTATCTGTTCCGGAACTCAGAGACTAGCTAGGTCTCTGACCTGCTGGACTAATCGGTTATACAGTGCGCGCAACCGAATTAGCCTCTTATGCCACCTCAATAGGCCTACTATGGCCCTAATGTATCCCATATCTGATCGTTTTAATCCAGTTTTCAAAATCATCACTTTTACCAATCTCTTTTTCAAAACCAATTCTGTCACAGCACACTATTCAAATCCTCTTTTCATTTAAATTATGTTTAGAGATAGGTGTTTTCAGAAGTTACTTTTCCCCAAAAACATAATTTAAAACAACATTTTCAAACACAGGGGATACGTAACTTAAAACGTTTGTGTTCCATTACGAAAGTAAAACATTTAGTTATTCATATACACTGAACCATAAAAGAATGGTCAGGGGTACTTGCCTTGCAGAGCTTTAAGACCATCTCTAACTGATTTTGATACACTTGAACGCTGAAGCTCTCATAGAAAAATGATTGTCTCACTAGAAGACATCCCTGCTTCGCAGCAATCTATCTCAAGATAGTATCCAGGACTCTCAGGGTTCTTTTCTTGGAAACCTCGAGGCACTTACCGACAGATCACTAGATTATCTTAATTCGATATCAATTCCTGAGTCCTTCGACCAGAACCTACAGAGCCGAAATACCCTACGTTAGACGTCTAGGTATGCTTGACATATCCTCGACACCAATTCTACCCAACGATATTCAAACCCGACTCATACTCGTAATTATACACATTATTACAATATAATAACACATCCAACAGTCAGGGTTCAGGTTCTCGAAAATCGGTTTGGTGTTTATTTTCGGAAAAATACATATACTCGTCATTACAAAAATTAGGGATATTGGGTTTTTAATAAAGATTCACTACAACAGACAATCAAGTATAATTATATATATATAAATATATATATATATATATTCCTTCGACGTCCCGATAATTACTGGATACGCTCCCGTATTTCCGTAGTTCGATTTCCAGGAAATCGGGCAGCACTTCCTTTATTTATCGGACTAACACGTCGAACATCCCGACGTCAAATGAATCACAACATACTCACTAAAAATCCAATTGTCCAAGTCCCATCCACCGACTCAACCAACAATATCAATTCGCAATTGCACAAACACCAATTAAATACACTTATTATTCATTGTCATCCGTATTTTACAATTTTATTCGTATTTTTATATTTATTTATTTGTAGGACTCAGAACAACGTCATCACCATCCACCGTCCGCTCGTAACAAGTCATCGCGGTACGGCGACAAAATTTATTGGTGCCCAAAATATTCGGGTATCCAAATAAATTCCACCGATTTATTAATAATTATTTTCCCACACGAATTAATAATATCACGAATTTTACTCAATAATTCCTGCAGAAAAAAATGATAATAATCAAATCCAACTGCATAGTCTCAGCACAACAGAAAAAGGCCCAAATGTATCGACCCAAACTGCAGGCCCAAAAGCCAAAACAACAGAACAGGAACCCAAGGAAACACACGCGCAAACGCGCCGCAGAACCACAACAGGACGGTAACACAAGCGGCGGTGCCGTTTTCTACCACCACTCGACACACACAACACAATCACACACACAACACAATCACACACACAACACAATCACACACACAACACAACTCATACATATATGTATATACTATAGGAACAAATCAGAATCAGGCAACCGGAATAAAGTGGGCGGCCGGAAAGTAATTACCGAACACAGCGAGTCGGAGAAGAACACCGGAAAAGCGAAGAAGAAACAGAGGTGAAGAAACGAAGGTAGAGTAGTAAAAAAGAGAAGGAAGAATCGATGAAGAGAGACAGGGACAAAGAGATGATGTTTGGGGAAATAAGCTACTGCCTGCACGTGTCCTTCAAATGGGACGCGTGTTAATATTCTTTTACGAAATGTTAACACGTGTCCCTGAGTATTATAGGTCGAATAATTAATCGAATTTTGAAATCAACGAGTCAGGGCACCTCGAAAACAATCTCGTTAAATCTCGATAATACTTTTAAAGTATTTTAAATATTCCGAGGTTTATAAAAATATATATTTTGAAATTTTTAAATAATTTCTAAAATGCAACTGGTACCCGTTTTTAACAAATAAACGAAACAACGGGCGGGTGAAACTAACTCCGAAAATTCCCAAAATAATTTTAAAATTCTCAGAATAATACGAACTTAATAAAATATAAGTTTCATAATTTTTGAAGATTTCCATAATTAAATATGGATTTTACCATTAATCACACTCAGAATATCATTTAAAGATAAATAATTAATGAAATATTGATTTCTCAATTTTATAAATTCCTAAAAATAATTATTGAAATTATAAAGCCAATAAAATAATTTTAAAGACATTTAAAGTATTTATGCAAATAAATTTGCATTAAATCCACTTTTAAAAATGAAAACAATTCAGCATACTTAATAATTAATTACACGAATAATCCTGTATACCATACTCACCTATACTGATAAAATCCATAGCTGACAGAAGCTATACACATATATTATTCATTTAATAATTCCATAATTATGCATTTAAATAATATAAAAAATACACGAGTCGTTATATCTTTTCCCCCTTAAAAAGATTCTGTCCTCAGAATCTGATCTAACTAAACAAGTGAGGATATTTGTCAAGCACATCTGACTCTAACTTTCAGGTACACTCTTCGACTCAAGGATTTATTCAAAGCATACTCACTACAGACATAATTTCATTACTAAGGACTCGCTCTTAACGATCTAGGATTTGGATCGATTATTCCACGCAGAACAAATTTGAATGAGAGCCCACTGGCTTCTATTTAATGGCTTGATTCCGAATCAGATATATATCACCTTAATATTGATATGCAAGACACATTATATATATATATATACTGCAACTGCAGTAGCCACGTCAACTTATGGCAACTATACTTATATTTACCAATACCGCGAATGACTTACTATATTGAGGACTCAACTTGTTCCTTCTGTTCAACTTAACCAATCTCTGTCAGGGTAAAACTTTCACCTATACCCCGATCCTCCTTCTATACATTCATACACTTTCAATGAGAATCCGCTTTCTCTCTTTGTACATTTCGAGTGTTATGGATTAAAACTACTATATATAATTGCTGTATTTAATACTAAGGAACGTGAGCTCCAAGGCTCGATTTGACTGCTCTTGTGTTTCGTGACTCAATCTGCCTTAACAAGATGCCTACGTACCTTGCTGATTGCCAAGGATCAAGTCAAAAAACGTAGTTCTGATTTGTGGGGTGAGGCCCCTTATATAGATGTGGGAGTCTTTGAATTGGACTTGGTATAGGAGACTTGGTGGACAAGCCTCTGAATTAGGATAGACTTAGGAGTCCTAGGAAGTAGGAAGCTGATTCCTTATCCTTTTAGGTCCCCTTGAGGCTAATCTATAAGGATTTATATCCTTATCGGGACTCTTCTCAATAGCTGATTTTTCCCTTATTAATTAATTACGAAATTAATTAATAATCAGGGCTTTTGGGCCTTTTTTATTCCACCAGGCCTGATCTGGTCCATCAGGCTTAACCTTTCTGGTCTGAATATTATACATCTTATTATTGGGCCTATCAGCCCATTAATTATAAAATCAGGACTTATTTATCCCTATCATTTGCCCCCCAACTTTTGGGAAACATTGATTAGGTTTCGCAGAAGTTATTCGTTCCCTTTCAGGGTTTCGTTTTTGCGTAAAGTGTGGAGCGACCTACACATTTACAATGAATCTTCCTTTTATTCAGAAATTATCTTAATTTCCAGGAATTTTTCCCTAATTTTCTGGGATTTTCCCTAATTTCTGGATTTTTCCCTTAATTTCTGGGACTTATCTTAATTTTCTGGGATTTTTCCCTAATTTTCTGGGATTTTTCCCTAATTTCTGGATTTTTCCCTAATTTTCTGGGATTTATCCTTAATTTCTGGATTTTTTCCCTAATTTCTGGGATTTTTCCCTAATTTTCTGGATTTTTCCCTAATTTCTGGGATTTTTCCCTAATTTTCTGGATTTTTCCCTAATTTTCTGGGATTTTCCCTAATTTCTGGATTTTTCCCTTAATTTTCTGGGACTTATCCTAATTTTCTGGGATTTTTCCCCTAATTTTCTGGGATTTTTCCCTAATTTCTGGATTTTTCCCTAATTTTCTGGGATTTATCCTTAATTTCTGGATTTTTTCCCTAATTTCTGGGATTTTTCCCTATTTTCTTATTTTTTTCCCTAATTTCTCTGGGATTTTTCCCTAATTTTCTGGATTTTTCCCTAATTTCTGGATTTTTCCCTAATTTCTCTGGGATTTTCCCTATTTTCTGGATTTTTCCCTAATTTCATGGGAATTTTTCCCTAATTTCTGGCTTTTTACTCTTATTTTCTGGGGACTTATCCCTATTTCTGGGATTTTCGCCTTAATTTCCTGGGACTTTATCCCTAAATTTCGGGGATTTTTCCCCTAATTTCTGGGATTTATCCCTTAATTTCTGGATTTTGCCCTAATTTCTGGGATTTATCCCTACATTTCTGGATTTTTTCCCTAATTTCTGGATTTTCCCTAATTTTCTGGATTTTTCCCTAATTTCTGGGATTTTTCCCTAATTTCTGGGATTTTTCCCTAATTTTCTGGATTTTTCCCTAATTTTCTGGGATTTTCCCTAATTTTCTGGATTTTTCCCTAATTTTCTGGGATTTATCCTTAATTTTCTGGATTTATTCCTTAATTTTCTGAAAATATTAACATTTTTCAGAAATTATTTAAGGAATTTCCTTTTTTTTTTTTATACAGATTTCGACCAGGAATCCATTCGGCCAGGATCCTGGTCGAATTAACTTTCAGTATGCCTTGGTCGACTGAATTTCGAGCAGGTTCTATTCGATCAGGAATCCTGGTCGATTTTCGGCCAGGATTTTCACCCCTTCCTTTTTTTTTTTTTTTTTTTTTTTTTACAGTTTTCGAGCAGAAAATTTTCGAGTAGGAAATTTCAATTTCGGTCAGGATTTTCGGTCAGGAGTCCTAGTTTTGACCGAATTAACTTCCCTTGGTTGCCCAGGTCGATAGAAATTCGGGCAGGATCCATTCGACCAGGATTTGGCCTTGCTTTCTGGTCGACAATCTTCTCAGGGTTAAGAAAAGAGGATCAGGGTTTTCGGTCAGGAGTCCTAGTTTTGACCGAATTAACTTCCCTTGGTTGCCCAGGTCGATAGAAATTCGGGCAGGATCCATTCGACCAGGATTTCTATATAATTCTTGGTCGAATAGGTTTAAATTCTGGTCGAAATAACCATTTTCTTTAGCCCTTGTCAACAGAATTTCGACCTCAACTCTTTGGATTAGGAATGTATCTGGGTTTATCTGGGTTTTGCATTTGGGCCCTAATTCTTTAATTAACTGGGCTTCTTTGGGCCTGGGCTAGTTCATGTCTTTCCAATCTGGGCCTTTTTCTGAATCTGGGCTTCTTGTACCCACAGGCCCAATAATTCTGGGGCTGGTCTAAAAAAAAAAAATTTTAGAACCTTCTGGAATTTTCGAGGTTTTTATGGAATTTCCAAATGTTTCTGGATTTTTCTAGAAAGTTTCCCTTAATTCTTTCAATTCCTTGTAGAACATTCCAGAATATTCCTTACTTTGGGCCAAAATGGGCTTTTTAAGGCCCATTATCCACTTATTTCTCCTATATATAGGTGGGATGAGAGTGTGCTTCTTCACACCTCTCATTTCATTTCTCTTCATCTCAAACTTCCTAATCTTCTCCTCTCTCAAATCCACTCCTTCCTCCTCCCAAGTCTTTTCCAGTCTTTACTAGATGGCTGACAAGAGTTCCGAGAGGGCGGCCAAGATAGCCTCGGCTTCAAAACGAGGTAAGGATATCGAGATCCGCTCTTCATATATGTCTTTAATTGATATGATTAATACTAGGGGGGATGAATATCCTTCCACTGCACATCTCGACTCCTTTAATCACTGTAATACTTGGCATAACATAGATTTCAATAAACTAAATGCTCGTTATAACGTCCCTCCCCCCTTTAGACTAGTTCCAGTCTCTGGTGGTGACCGTACTTGCCACTGGAGGCCCGATACTCTCTTCATCTACACCGACGCCCTTAATGCTGGGCTTAGGTTCCCTTTCCATCCTTTTATCCCTCATCTTTTGGCTGACTTACAAATCAACCCGTGTCAGCTTCCTCCAAACGCCTGGAGGAATATTCTATATTTATGGTTTGTTGTCTTAGGGAGGGCTTTCCTCTTTCTGTAGCCATTTTTAGGAAAGTCTTTCAATGTTACAATAGTTCTTCCAATATTTGTGGCTGGGTTTATGTCAAACAAAGGCCCAAAAGCAAACATATCTTTAATAGCGCCTCTATTCCTGATAATAATCCAAATTGGAGGAATAGTTTCGTTGGGTTACGTTGGGAGAATGGCGACTGGGGCACGCTCTTTCGATCTTCCTTCGGGAAGGTCAGTGATGGTAGCCTCAAATCCATTCACTTAACTCCTGAAGAAACTATCATTTACAATGGGCTCACTCAGGATGATGGCACCACCACCAGCTGGACTCTTTTAGAAGAGTTTTCCCTGATTCATGTGGGACTATCCTCTGTTTCTCAACAGGGTATTTCTCTTCCCTTCTCAATTTTTCTTTATTTCATGCATTATTAACATCACTTATTTTGTCTTTTGCTTTGTTTCAGCTGCTAAGGAGATTAACAAGGACAATGTCCCCTTGGTCGAGGAAACAGCTAGGATGAAGAAAGCTCGGTTAGCAGGCCTAGACACCCGAGGAAAGGCGACAGAGCCTATCTTCTTGAGAAAGCACAAGGAGCCTATGGGGGAGGCTTCAACTGAAGGAGCTGAGGGCCATAATGCTCCTATCACTGCTGCTGCCCCTGCTGCTGCTGCTACAGGCGCCTTTCAGCCTCTCTGGGGATTCCGCCGAGGGGATACCGTGTTTGGTTCCACGAAGCATGCTTGGGATTGGTCCTACCATAGCGTGACTCCAAAGGACTTTACTGATGTGGTGGCCACCCCTGACCTTGAGAGGATTAAGCTCATGGGAGCCCAATCTCTGGCTTCGGTATGCCTTCTCTTTTTTAAACTTATTTCTCATTCTTGTAGCACTTTCTTGCCTTATACTTTGTTAATTGTTTTGTTTCAGTCTAACGCCTACTTTCAAGGCGCTGTGAGGCAAGCCGAATCATGGAAGCGGGCTTCTGATAAGGCCGATAATGCCCTCAGGAGGCAGCAGAAGAAGTATGCTACCCTGGAGAAGAAGCTCAAGCGCAAGGAGGAAGAACTCGGAGAGTCTAACGCCGAGCTGGTGGTACTTCGGGCGGATAAGGATAAGGCTATAGACAACTATCTGGACTCGGAGGAGTTTGCCCAATCTATGAGGATTAGGGATGATTCAGTCTTTCCCGAGTTTTTTAGGACTGGTTGGGACACGGCCCTTGGGACCGTGAACGGGGCTTGTCCTGATATTAACCCGGCGGACTATATCTGCCCTGATGACGAGGCTTTGCTACAGAGGTTTCGTACCCGAGTAGTTGTCTCAGACCATGTTCCTCAGGATCCACTCCTTCCTCCTCCCGAGTCTTCTTCCAGACCTGCTGAGGACGACAGCTCTTCCTCCTCCTCCGAGACGACAGAGACATCCAGCGAGAGTGGAGAGGACGATGATATGGATGCCGAGGGTACTTCAGCTCCTTAGAGCTTTTTCAGCCCTGCGTGGCTTTTTTTATTTTCGAGACTTTATTTATCAAACTTTTGTAACATCTATCATATCTATTTCATTTATCACCTTTTATGCTTGCATCCATGCATTTGATTTTTATTTGTTAGGCCACAAACATACTTTGAAGAACTTATGAATTTCATAAAATTGTCTGGGATTCGTCCCTTACACAAGTCTTAATAAATTTCGTAATAAAACTAAAACATATAAATCCTAAGCAAGCAAAGCTTCAAGGTGCTTTTCAACCTACTCGCCATCCTGACGAGTGAGAATCGTACTTCGATCATCTCACACGTAGTAAACCTTCAGGTTTTGTGCGTGCCAGGTTCTCGGGACTTCAAAACCATCCATAGTCTCCAGCTTGTAGGTTCCTCTACCCTGAACGCTCTTGACTCTATGCGGCCCTTCCCAATTTGGGGCAAGCTTTCCTTTCTGTCCGACACCAGAAGCCTCTATTTTTCTCAAGACTAGGTCACCTTGTTTGAAAAACCTCTCTTTAACCCTTAGGTTGTAGTAGAATGAAGCCTTTTTCTGATATTCTACTATCTTTGCGTGTGCTTTATCTCGCACTTCATCGATTAAATCCAGGGCTAACTTCTGCCCTTCCTCATTTTCTTTTTCATCAAAAGCCTGAATCCTTGGAGAAGAATGTGATATCTCCACGGGAACTACTGCTTCCGCCCCATATGCCAACATGAAAGGAGTTGCATTTGTCGTGACTCTACAGGTAGTCCTATAGGCCCACAATATGGGAAGTATCTCATCCACCCAGTTATTTCTTGACTTTTCGATCCTCTTCTTTAGTCCATCCAAGATTATCCGATTTGCTACCTCCGCTTGCCCATTGGCTTGCGGGTGAGCCACAGAGGTGAACCGTAACTCAATTTCATTTTCTTCGCAATACTTCTTGAATTCCTCGTTGTTGAATTGTGTTCCATTGTCAGTGACGAGGATACGGGGAATTCCATATCGGCACATAATGTTTTCCCACAGGAATTGTGCAACCTGCTTAGTTGTGATTTTGGCCAAAGGTTTGGCTTCGATCCACTTGGTGAAATAATCAATGGCTACAATCAGAAACTTCCTTTGTGCTGTGGCCATAGGAAAAGGCCCTAGAATATCCATCCCCCACATAGCAAAGGGAATAGGTGAGTTGATAGAGGTCAGCATCTCGGGGGGTTATCTGGCGACTGGTGCATGCTTCTGACAACGATCACACTTCTTTACATATTCTTTGGCATCAGCCATCATTTCTGGCCAATAGAAGCCTAAACGAGTTATCTTATGAGCCAAGGCCCTGCCCCCCAAGTGTTGCCCACAAATACCTCCATGCACTTCCTCAAGAGCTAAGCGTGCCTCATCGGGCCTGAGACACCTCAAGTAAGGAACCACGAAAGATCTTTTATATAGAATCCCATCTATCAAAGAGTACCTTAGTGCTCGAACAGTTAACTTCCGTGCCTCAATTGTATCACTTGGCAACCAACCGGTCTGAATGTGAGCCTTGATGGGATCAATCCATGACGTCCCCAAGCCTACGGGAGCCACAAGCTTAATATCTATGCTTCGTGTCTTCAAAACACGGAAGTACACACTTCCTGAACTTTCTTCAATCTCAGATGAAGCAAACTTTGATAGCGCATCTGCTTTAGCATTTTCTTCCCTTGGAATGTGTTCAACATGGCATTCATTAAATTGGGTCATCACAGCCCTTACTAGGCGAACATACTTTGCCATCGTATCATCCCTTGCTTCAAATTCTCCCTTTACCTGGGATATGATCAACTTCGAGTCTCCACGGACCTTTAAGTTTTTGACTCTAAGTGTCCCAGCTAGACCAAGGCCAGCAATTAGGGCTTCATACTCTGCCTCATTGTTTGTGGTTGGGAAGTCTAGCTTCATGGCATACTCAATTAAGAATCCATCAGGGCTTTGCAAAACCAACCCTGCTCCACTGGAATTTGTTTTTGATGCTCCATCAAAATAGAGAACCCAATATTCTTTCTCCTTGTCCCCATTGTCGACTCCCTTGTCTTGAGGTGTGGTATCTTCCTGCCCCCCGACTTCTTGGTTGGGTATGGTACATTCCACCATGAAGTCAGCTAGTGCCTGGGCTTTTATGGCCATACGTGGCTTATACTTGAGATCGAACTCTCCCAACTCTATTGCCCACTTAATCAGTCTCCCACTTGCCTTGGGACTGTGAATGATATTTCTCAGTGGCTGATTTGTTAGCACTTCAATTTGGTGAGCTTGAAAATAAGGACGCAGCTTTCTTGAAGCCATTACCAAGGCTAAAGCGAATTTCTCAATGGCTGAATAATTCAACTCAGCACCATGCAAAATTTTGCTGACATAGTATACGGGTTTCTGGACTTTCAGTTCCTCCTTAACCAACACCGCGCTCAAGGCGCTTTCTGAAACAGCCAAGTACAAGAATAAAACTTCACCCAGAACTGGCTTGGCCAACAACGGGGCCTGGCCCATATACTTCTTTAACTCTTCAAATGCCTTCTGATTTTCCTCACTCCATACAAAGTCTTTAATGTTCTTTAATGACTTGAAGAATGACAAGCACTTGTCTCCTGACTTGGAGATGAATCGTCCTAGCGCAGCAACCCTTCCTGTGAGTTTCTGAACATCCTTGACAGTTTTTGGGGGTTCCATGTCCAGGATTGCCTTTATTTTATCGGGGTTAGCCTCAATTCCCCTCTTTGAGACCATCAATCCCAAGAATTTTCCAGATCCTACTCCGAAAGCACACTTCGTGGGATTCAACATCATCTTGTGGTACCTCAGGACCTCAAAAGCTTCCCTCAAATGGGTTATATGATCAGTCTTTACTAGACTCTTGACTAGCATGTCATCAACATAGACTTCCATAGTCTTCCCAATAAGATCCTTAAAAATTTTGTTCACCAACCTTTGATAGGTGGCTCCTGCATTCTTGAGACCAAACGCCATAACAAGATAACAATAAACACCAAAGTCAGTGATAAATGATACCTTTGGAATGTCATCCTTATGCATTTTGATCTGGTTGTATCCGCTAAACCCATCCATGAAACTCAGCATCTCATGTCCAGCGGTGGCATCAATCAAAGTATCAATTCTAGGCAGCGGAAAACAGTCTTTGGGGCATGCATCATTCAGATCGGTGAAGTCTATACACATCCTCCACTTTCCATTAGCCTTCTTCACCATTACAGGGTTTCCTAACCACTCCGGAAATTGAATCTCCTCAATGAAACCAGCCTCTAAGAGCTTTTCCACTTCCTGCTTTATAGCCTCTTGTCTTTCCGGGGCAAAATTTCTTTTCTTTTGTTTCACTGTCTTCCGGCTTGGATCCACGTTTAACTTGTGGGTAATTAACTCCGGGTCTATGCCTGGCATATCAGCTGCTGACCATGCAAACACATCACTATTTTCTTGCAAAAATTTCACTAACTTCCCTCTAAGGGGCTCCTCTAATGTAGCTCCAATGAAAGTCATCCTCTCAGGATTCTTGGGATCTAAAGGAACCGAAACCAATTCTTCTGCTGGCCTTCCTCTATTCTCATCATTTTCTCGAACATCCATATCTTCAATAGGAAGAACCTGCCCCCCGACTCCATCTGCCCTCAAAGAGGCCACATAACAGCTTCTAGCCATTTTTTGATCTCCTCTCTCTTCTCCAATCCCGTTTCGGGTGGGAAACTTCATGACTGAATGGTAGGAAGAGGGGACTGCCTTGAAGGCATGTATCCCTGTTCTCCCCATGATAGCATTATAAGTTGAACTAGCCTTTACCACCACAAAATCCAGCATCTGCGTTGCTTGCCTTGGCTCCGTACCTATGGTGGTTGGCAATTTAATTATCCCTTCCACAGGACATTCTACTCCAGCAAATCCATATATCGACATGTCGGTTGGTGTCAACTGGGAGTCGTTATACCCCATCCTTAGAAAGGTGTCGTGGAGCAAGATATCCACAGAAGCATCATTATCCACAAGGACCCTCTTAACCGGGCTATTTCCTATTATCGGCGTTATGACCAGCGGGTCGTCATGGGGAAACTTCACACCCTCTAGGTCGGAATCATCAAAAGCCAATGTTACTTCTGTCCTGGCCCTCTTCGGGGCTTCTCCAACAATATGCATAACCTCTCTAGTATATGCCTTTCTGGAATTTTTGGACAATCCAGCAGCAGTTGGACCTCCAAAGATCGTGTTTATCACAGGCCCTCGAGGTCTCGGCCCTCCATAAATGGTGTTTATAACTGGTCCTCTAGGTTGGGGATTCCGCCCCTGATCATCTTGGTCCCTCCTACGATCTTCAAAGTTCTTCCTTCCATTATTATTTCTGTCTCCTCCATCTCCAGTATACTTGTTCAATCTTCCTTTTCGAATCAAAAACTCAATTTCATCTTTCAACTGCCTACACTCATCGGTGTCATGGCCAACATCTTTGTGAAACCTGCAATACTTGCCCTTATCTAGCTTGGCGGGATCAGCCTTCAAGGGCTTAGGCCAGCGAATATCTCTGTCTTTCTCAATCTCCATCAAAATCTGACTTCTGGGAGCATTCAGCTTAGCGTATTCAGTGAACTTTTGCCCAGGTCCTCCCTTCTTGGGGGTTGAATCAGGGTTTTGTTCAGTTCTAGGATATTTATCCTTAGCGATATACTCCAAATCAGTTTTTCGTTTCTTGCCTCCAGTGGGCTCATTACTTACTACGGTCTTCCTCATACTTTCTTCAACCTTGATATACTTCCCTGCCCTCTCTTGGAGCTGCAACATGCTCTCAGGGGGTCGTTTGGCCAAAGACATCTTGAAAAACTCATCCCTAGTTCCTTGTTGCAGTGCTATCATGGCTACCTTATCATCAAGGTCTGGGACTTTTAAAGCCTCCTTTGTAAAACGATTTAGGTAATCTCTTAAGGATTCTTTAGCTCCCTGCACAAGACTCATAAGAGATGCTGAACTTTTCTCATGGACTCTTCCACTGATGAATTGCTTAATAAAAGCCTGACTTAATTCTCTGAATGATCCAATAGAATTTGGGGGTAGGCGACTGTACCATCTTTGAGCCATACCCGACAGGGTTTGAGGGAAGGCCCGACATTTTATAGCATCATTCACGGGTTGCAGCAGCAGTGCATTAGAGAATGTCCTAACATGATTAGCGGGGTCTCCCGTGCCATCATAGGCTTTGATAGTGGGCATCTTGAATTTTCTTGAGATATGGGCATTCATTATCTCTTCTGTGAAGGGTGGAGTTGGATCATCAGGATCTCCAAGGGGAAGGAGATTGCTTGGATCAGTTCTTGGGACAGCAGCCCTTCTTCTTACCGGACCATCCAGGTCTATGATAGGAGGAGGATTTCTCCCCCTAGGAGGTATGTGGGGTCTGGTGGCTTGGTGAGCCTCCAAATCACGCCTCAGCCTTTGGATTTCAGCCTCATGAGCCCTGATCTTTTCCTGCACTTCTTGGGGATTCGCCCCTGGGGTGCTTTGGGGGCGTTGCCTTCCATCGGCCATTGGCTCTTTTCCAGGACGCCTCCTTCTCGGGGCCACTTCATCATCCGAAGATTCGGAGTCTCTCTCAGTGTATGGACCAGAAAATTCCCGATCCTCAGGGATAGGATCCAAACCTCGTATATAGGGGGGGCGACCGCCCTCGTGCTTCGCTTCGCCCAGCATATCCACTTCCTCCAACCTCAGGGTGAAGGGGCATCCCATAAGGGGGGTTAGTAGTAACAATAGTTGAATATTCATACCCGACGGGTCGAGAATTCACAGGTATATGTATTTGTTGAACTTGAGGATTCGTACCTTGAATAGTCGGGGGAGTTGTCCCTTGTGGCTGAGGATGAGTTGCCCCTGTCTGGGCTTCCCCCTGAGTAGATGCATAAGTTGAATGGGGAGGAACCTCCACGGTTGATGAAATCACCTGGGTTGTCCCTGATGGTGTTCCCTCCTCCAGAGTGCTGGTTGTTCTCCGTGTTCTCGCCATGGTTGTTGTTCCGTTTTTCCCACAGACGGCGCCAAATGTTATGGATTAAAACTACTATATATAATTGCTGTATTTAATACTAAGGAACGTGAGCTCCAAGGCTCGATTTGACTGCTCTTGTGTTTCGTGACTCAATCTGCCTTAACAAGATGCCTACGTACCTTGCTGATTGCCAAGGATCAAGTCAAAAAACGTAGTTCTGATTTGTGGGGTGAGGCCCCTTATATAGATGTGGGAGTCTTTGAATTGGACTTGGTATAGGAGACTTGGTGGACAAGCCTCTGAATTAGGATAGACTTAGGAGTCCTAGGAAGTAGGAAGCTGATTCCTTATCCTTTTAGGTCCCCTTGAGGCTAATCTATAAGGATTTATATCCTTATCGGGACTCTTCTCAATAGCTGATTTTTCCCTTATTAATTAATTACGAAATTAATTAATAATCAGGGCTTTTGGGCCTTTTTTATTCCACCAGGCCTGATCTGGTCCATCAGGCTTAACCTTTCTGGTCTGAATATTATACATCTTATTATTGGGCCTATCAGCCCATTAATTATAAAATCAGGACTTATTTATCCCTATCATCGAGTCATTTCAACTCTTTTCCATGTACACCACCACCCTCTCGATGTACTAAATTAATTCAGGACTTAACACTATCTCTATTCCTACTTTATCTCAATAGAGTGAGGACCCACGCTTATATCCAACACACTTCATAAGGTAACATTTTCTTACTAACATGATAGCTATTAGCATAGAAAACTCAATCCACAGTAGGTGATTACTTCAGTTTCCTTTGTCAACCCAACACATACTCTCCACATTTATTATATTGTCCAAATCATCTTCTCACTTTGACCCTCTATCAAAGGTGATAGATAATACTGAGTTTCAATTTAGTTTCCAACATCCGATCACTTCTTACTTATTTCCATCAGTTAAGGCTGGGAAATAATCTTATATACTAACTTTTCACCACCTTCAGATACTCGACTTCAATTTTCACAGTTTCCAATTCCTTTACTGATTTCTTGGCAATCTTAACCATATTTAATTATTTTCCTTTGTACGAGGCATAACCTACCACACTGACTTTACTTAGATGGTGGTTAGCGAAATACTCCAAATCTTTTGTTATCTTCAATCAAAAATTCATATTTTAAAACTCAGCTTATAATGGCATCCCTTCTAATCTTCGTAGGGAAATCCTCGAGCATTTTACACAGACCTTCTTAATCCTAAGACAGCTGAGGATGTTATCAATAAATACAATTTGCTTTTCCGAGTACTCCTTATACACCATGTTCCTTGATTCCTTATAGACAAATAATGCACTTATTACTCCGCATAATATCACCAAAATTTGCAATGCTCAAAACTCATTCTAATTGCAATCTTTGACATGTCCTCAGGCTATATCTTAAGTCATTCCCGTAGAAATCACACTCCTTGAATTAGGTCACGTAAGTAACCAATTCCTTATAGAGGTTACCTATTCTTATTTATCATTTTTTAAACTCCCGATAATTAGTACACAATCTCATAATTTCATTCCTCTTTCCAGCAACATCACCGGTGCATTTCAGGGTCTCTATCTATTACACTCACTTCCCTTTCAATCACTTTCACAATTATCGCACTAATTATTTCGTTCCACTGACTTTCAGAGATTCCAGGGCATTTATTTATTACTCAAAATTCCTCCAACTTAAGTATTCTCTTCTTCGTATCTTTACAGATGGTGGATCTACCTCATATCCTTAGCTTATTACTTCTTTTCTCGCATGTTTGGAAGAATTCCTTATATTTCTTTTGCCTCCAAAAACTTATCTTACTATTGGCTTCTGTACACTTTACACTTCGCTTCTTCTGAAACCACTCCTTGCCATGATACAGGACAACCAACTCAATCCTAAAATAATATCAAAACCCTCTAACTCGGAGGGTGTCAGATCAACTGCAACTACATCCAACTTCTAAACACTTAATTTCTTGTTTCTTTTGAAAGTTTTATCTCCAGCTGAGCTGTATGTTGACCCTTGGGGTGTAATATCTTGAATAACCATTCTACAATTCCTTGCAATATGGCCACTCTTCCATAATGGTGATACATAACTCTGGCTTTTCCGGATTACATTTTGATGCATAATGACCCTTATGTCCATACTTGAAACATTGCACATTCTTTTTGCACGAACCACTATGTCTCCTATCATAGGACTTACAATCCACTCCTCACTCGTCTGACTGGGCTGGAGTGGAAGCAATTGAAGTAACACTAGGTCTATCTCGAAATAAACTCTATCTTCGGAATTTCTTACTCATGTTTCGGCCAAGCCAATTCTCAAATCCTTAAATGGATTCTCCTTGGTTTGCTTTATCCTTAACAACTTTCGACTTACGTTTCCTATCACTTCCATCCCTAACAATCAACTTCTGGTCACCTTCCATTACTAGGGCGGCCTGAACCATAGAGGAGTATGTCTTAGGTTGCAATGCCACAATTCCTCTACGAATTCCAGGCTTCAAACCTTGTTGGAACCTCCTTACTTGTCTGAATCTCCATACTTACATACTTAGGAACTAATCAGGCCAATTTTGTAAACTTGGCCTCAAATTCTAACACACTTCTTTCACCTTGTTCCAGTTCTAGAAACTCAATTTTTTTTTACTTAGCACACAATCTGGGAAATACCTTTCCAAAAACAACTCAGTAAACCTAGCCCATGAAATAGGGCCTTCTCCTTCTAACGCTCTGGTTGATTTCCACCAATAATTCATTTCATTTTTCAACAAATAACTTACATAATCGGTCTTACGGTTACCACTTACTTGCACGAGGTTGAAAACTTCCTCCATTTCTCTTAACCATGATCCAGCAGTTACTGGATTAGGTTCACTTTTAAACTCAAAGAGGTTAACATTCCAATAAGATTTGAAACAAACACTTGGGTTCACTCCTTGTTGTTGCTACTGCGACAGTAGTTGCTGTTGCTGAACCTGTTGGATTAGTTATAACTGTTGTTGCTGCTGCTTGCGCAACAAGTCTAGGATTTCATTTATAATTGGACCCTCTACAAAACTACTACTATTTTCTTTAGACTGGTTAATTTCTTGGGTGGCATCTTCCTGGAATATATAAATGAGTTTATTCAATAACAAAAATATTTGACAAAAGGTATCACCGTATAAACGGTGCACCTGCATCAGGAAAATGCTTCCCAATCACAGTACCCATGTCTTTAAAATCGGGGTCCATTTACAAAAGAAATTTAGATTAGCAGCATTAGCAACAATAGCAGTAACATAATCAACAACAGTTAAAAAAATCTAAAATACAAAGAAACTAAATATCGTAGCACAGTTCCTCAATATAACAGAAACTAACCAACTTCCCATCACTACTCAAGTACAACATCTAAATTTCTCCAACATACCACAAAAGTCGGCTGAATATATTAGTCAGACACTATATAGAACAAGCCAATAAATCGAGTCAAGCTTAAGGGACACTAACTCCACTAAGCGTCATCGTCCATGTTTCAACCAATCCTTCTTATAAGGATGATTTCTTGTCACCCGAAAGTAACCCATCAACCATTGATTTACTTTTCCTGAAGCTATAATTCCATCATTAGGTCCTGAACTCTCACGATTACCACTACTCCAAAGTAATATCTTAATATAGGACTCTCGTTTTTTTCAACAGTCGCTCTTACTTACTTTCAATAACGAGGACCATCAAATCGCAGGAATTCATTATCACATGATATCGAAGGAGATTTCCAACTCAAGGAAATCAAATAAGGAGAAACAGTGAAGAAGATGTAGGTATGACTGAGGGCAACCATACAAGCACATAAGATGGCCAGTCTTAGTACCATACGGTCACAACACATAACTTGGTGGCGTCCCACCAGACCCTTTTGTCACATAGACAAATGGTCAATTCATATGCATTGTTTGCCCCAATCAACCAATAGAATCACAAAGAAACGAGACAATGGTTAAATAGAAAATTCACCAATAGGGAGGGAGAAAATCTGATTTATAATAGGATCAACAGAATCCTAACTTGCTTACTTTGAGTTCTCAACTTTCTCACAGAAAAATAAGCAACTTATGGAATAGGAAACAATTATTCTGGAAACAAAATACGTCTCAAGAAAGAAGTATAAGGATTCAAAGATACAAACCATAGTTCTGATCCACCTAATTCACGAAACTTAGTTGTCGTAATAGCCTCCAGCTATTATCATACTATCCGAGCTCACCGAGATTACACACTCGGTCTAGTAACATTCCTTGACATAGAAAATGTGATATTTAGAAATAACATTGGCGTCTCTTCAGCTATCACATCAAAGGTCTTCTTAGAAGCTGAATCCTCACAATCAGACACGAACTCCCAAGAGGGAAACTAGAATTCTCTATCGGACATTACTAATAATATATCTATGAAGGGAACGTACTCTAGGTTAGGGCAGTTCCAGTCAACCCTCAACAAACGTTAGGGTTACGCTTCCGAAACCCTTGTCCAAACTCATAGACTCGCTCCTCTGATTGAGTTGCTGACTCACATCTACACATAAACCTTCTTGCACTCTTTTGACTCTATTCCTAACCTAAATCAGGGACTCAAACCTGTAGCTCTGATACCAACTGTGATGGCCTCAACCCCGGGGTCAGGAGTTGACGTCACTAAACACAATTACCAAAAATATAAACAATAGAATTATTATTAAAATATACTAACTTGACCCCAAACCAAGATCCGATCCAGGTTCAAGTATAATTCAGGTTCTCATTATTACAAACTTTTTATTCAACATCTAAAACACACTAACTTTATTCAGCAACTCCTCAGACCTCATGGCCTGATACAAACTACCTCAGAGGAGCCGGGTCCGGTAGGGGCGGGAACATAGGTCGGTCTGATTGATCTTCTAGGCATCTGCGAAATATACATAACAGTTTGCAAGGGTGAGCATAATCGCTCAGCAGTACCAAAGTATGAATAACAGAATAAAGCAGTAATGTAACAATAATAGGAACAAAACTGTAATCATGATAGCAATATTATGCAACAAAATCAGAGAAAACTGGATATCACTAACTAGCATGCTTCATCAAAACAACATAACAGAGTGCTGTAAAAACACCAGAGTCCAATTTTTAGCATGCTAAGACACTTGTAAAATTACTGTATCAACTATTCGTACCCTTACGGGAATCATAAAACCAAATCAGATACGTAATGGATATGTGTAGACAGCTGATCAGGCTATCAACACCAGACGGCTCCAACTGCCATCTCATTTATATGTTCTAGAACTCAGAGACTAGCTAGGTCTCTAACCTGCTGGACTAATCGGTTATATGGTGCGTGCAACCGAATTAGCCTCTTACGCCACCTCAATAGGCCTACTCTGGCCCCAATGTATCCCATATCTGATCGTTTTAATCCAGTTTTCAAAATCATCACTTTTAACTATCTCTTTTTCAAAACCAATTATGTCACAACACACTATTCAAATCCTCTTTTCATTTAAATCACGTTTAGAGATAGGTGTTTTCAGAAGTTACTTTTCCCCAAAAACATAATTTAAAATAACATTTTCAAACACAGGGGATACGTAACTTAAAACGTTTCTGTTCCATTACAAAAGTAAAACATTTAGTTATTCATATACACTGAACTATAAAAGAATGGTCAGGGGTACTTGCCTTGCAGAGCTTTAAGACCATCTCTAACTGATTTTGATACACTTGAACGCTCAAGCTCTCATGGAAAAATGATTATCTCACTAGAAGACATCCCTGCTTCGCAGCAATCTATCTCAAGATAGTATCCAGGACTCTCAGGGTTCTTTGCTTGGAAACCTCGAGGCACTTACTGACTGATCACTAGATTATCTTAATTCGATATCAATTCCTGAGTCCTTCAACCGGAACCTACAGAGCCGAAATACCCTACGTTAGACGTCTAGGTATGCTTGACATATCCTCGACACCAATTCTACCCAACGATATTCAAACCCGACTTGTACTCGTAATTATACAGATTATTACAATACAATAACACATCCAACAGTCAGGGTTCACGTTCTCGAAAATCGGTTTGGTGTTTATTTTCGGAAAAATACATATACTCGTCATTACAAAAATTAGGGTTATTGGGTTTTTAATAAAGATTTACTACAACAGACAATCAAATATAAGTATATATATATATATATTTATATATATTCCTTCGACATCCCGATAATTACTGGATACGCTCCCGTGTTTCCGTAGTTCGATTATCCGGAAATTGGGCAGCACTTCCTTTATTTATCGGACTAACCCGTCGAACATCCCGACGTCAAATCAATCACAACACACTCACTAAAAATCCAATTGTCCAAGTCCCATCCACCGACTCAACCAACAATATCAATTCGCAATTGCACAAACACCAATTAAATACACTTATTATTCATTGTCATCCGTATTTTACAATTTTATTCGTATTTTTATATTTATTTATTTGTAGGAATCAGAACAACGTCATAACCGTCCACCGTCCGCTCGTAACAAGTCATCGCGGTACGGCGATAAAATTTATTGGTGCCCGAAATATTCTGGTATCCAAATAAATTCCACCGATTTATTAATAATTATTTTCCCACACAAATTAATAATATCACGAATTTTACTCAATAATTCCTGCAGAAAAAAAATGATAATTATCAAATCCAACTGCATAGTCTCGGCCCAAAAGAAAAAGGCCCAAATATATCGGCCCAAACTACAGGCCCAAAAGCCAAAAAAACAGAACAGGAACCCAAGGAAACACACACACAAACGCGCCACAGAACCACAACAGGGCGGCAACACAAGCGGCGATGCCGCTTTCTACCACCACTCGACACACACAACACAATCACACACACAACACAATCACACACACAACACAATCACACACACAACACAGCACATACATATATGTATATACTATAGGAACGGATCAGAATCAGGCAACCGGAATAAAGAGGGCGGCCGGAAAGTAATTACCGAACATAGGGAGCCGAAGAAGAACACTGGAAAAGCGAGGAAGAAAGAGAGGTGAAGAAACGAAGGTAGAGCAGTAAAAGAGAGAAGGAAGAATCGATATTTAATTACTCTGATTAATTTTATTTAATTAACACTTACTCACCAATGTATGATTACTCTTCAGTGTCAAGACAATTACAATTAAAGTTGATTAACTAATATTAACTACGAGAATTAAACATTTAAATTATTAATATTAAACACACATGAGATCATAACTTCATTACTACTTCATTCAATAATTATTGTTATTACCCTTAGCATGTAATGGTGATGATATTAATCGAAAAACACGAAACTGATAAACGTCAACTTTCGTTGTACGAATACCATTCTACCAAGCATCCCCAATTAAGATAGAAGTTAAATAGGCATCAATTATGTTAAGACCTTATATGTCTACAGAATTTGATAACATAACGATTTAAGCGCAAGTCATTCATTATGATTACACAGGGCAACTAAAATGGTTAGAGTTACCCACTAATCATGCATACAAAACATGAACCTATGCTAGCATGGCAAGTTCTAAATCTCAAGATTCACTGTCGCTTTACAAGAGATTAACAAGCTATCTTACATGTTCGTGACGCACATAAGACGAATAAGCACAATCTATGCTAGATATCATACAATCACCACATACTAAGGTATTAAACAATTAACTAAAGAAATCCATAGTAAATCCGCTATGATCCCATGATCACAATTAGCCCATGATAGAACTCATCGTCACCATGGGTTCATATGAAAACATGATAATAACACAACAATATAAACTAATAAAAATACTTAATAAAAAACAGAGTACGTCACAAGAGTATTAAGGTTCAAAGAGTAAAGAAAACTAGCATCCACTATTACAATGAATTAAAAGAATCACAAGATAAATGTATGTTTCCTCTTCTTCGTTGTTGCGTGCTAAAACGGTCTTCTTGATCTTCTCTCCTTGTTACTTGTTCTTCAAAATGTCTCCCAAGATTAATTATATAAGAGTCCATAAGAAACAACAGTCACAGAAGCTGAATAGAACTCGAATTATAAAAATCAGATTCTGAACTTACAAACCCAGGCAGCCGCCTCCTCCTTCCAGGAGGGCGCCTGCTACCAGGCGGTCGCCTGCTCTTTCCAGGAGGGCGCTTGTAAGCCTTATGGAAAAATCCAATTTTTGCTTCTGATTTTGTTGAATTCTTCGCACAACTCCCCCCAACTGATTCCAAGTACTTCCCTTAGCTTATTTTGATGAAATTCTCCTATCTGAACAAGTTATACCCTGAAATGCAAAAACACTCGAAAACGCGTTAAATACACAAAATACTCGAGTTCAAGACACCAATTCAAGCCGTTATAAGACGCTCCAAGTGGTATAAAATGCCACTTATCACACCCCCAAACTTAATTCGATGCTTGTCCTCAAGCAGCACAGACTCAAAAAAGAATAAAAACATGCATGAATGCAAACTATATGAAATGCAGCGATCCCCATCGTGATGAGTAAACCAACCAACACATGACATATCAACAATGCAATTAGGTGACTAGAGATCAATCAAATAACGCAAGCTAACATACAACTAGAAACGTGGTGTGTGCGAATGCTTAACAGATATGCTTCGAAACTAGATCAATCACCATAACTTAATTATCCTCAAGGCAATCACAAGATTATACGAAGAATATATTTTAGACACAAAATTACTTATAACACTTCAAGATCCTTGGAGTTTATTACGGAATCATGCTTTTATTCAACACATAAACAAATGCTTATTTGATCGTGCAATGAGTGAGGTCCACAAAAGACTTATACAATGGTATCCATTTGACGAGCGTTAGGTTAGCGGATCCCAGACAATAAAAGCCTTAGGTCACTAGGCACAAAGTCCCCTAAGAACTTAAACCATATTTTTTCTGATAAATAAAGCTATAAAATGAAAAAACTATATATAAAAAAAACTATATGGCAAAATATGCAACTATATGAACTAAACTAACATGAAAATGCAACTACATGACACACACACAAATATGTTCCTTAACTACCACCCCAAACTTAAAATCATCACTGTCCCCAGTGAAGGTAATAGAATGGAAAAAATGGTATACCTACTCAAAAGAATCATAATCAGCATCACCCTCAGAGGGTAGAGTGTTAGAAGGTGGATAAGTAGAATCCTCACCAAAAATGGGCCACTGAATGTCAGCTCCAAGGCCTCTAAGTGCAGTCCCAAGTCCTAGGGTGAGCTCCTGTGCAAACCTACTCTGAGACTCATACATCGCATTCATCCTCCTGGAAAGCCTCATGTACTGAACATCAGCCAATCCCGAACAAACTCCTCCCTAGGCTCTCGAAGAACCTACCTCTCCCTAAGCCTGACTAGACCTAGCCATGGTAGCCCCATCTGCTGGACGTCCTCCTGGGAGGTGATATCCCAAACCATGTGACTCGGGCTCTCCACCCGTCCACTCCTGCATCACATTCAGTGTCGCTGAATAAATAGGAGCGGTCGACATCTGCAACTGCTCATAATAAGGCCAATGGACTCCAACTGCCTTGCACAGCTTTTTCACAATAGATACATACGGGATATTGTACTGCGACTTCCCCCTCAAAAACTTCAAAATCCCTTGGTAGATGAACTCACCAAGGTCCACATAATACTCCTCATTCAGAATCCCCCACAATAACCTGGCTCTCTCAACTGTAACCTCATGTGCATGCGAAGAAGGAAGAATATTAGCACAAATAAATGCATTCCAAGAACGAGCATACTGTTTATTGCGACAGCAGGGAAAGAACGTAATCGTTGGATCCCCACTTAAACTTCCACACCGTGCCCGGCTGACAGAGAGTAGCAATAATCAAGTCTCAGTCAAAATTCTCAGGGGCCTTTTCATTCCAATTCTCCTCCTGGGGTTTCCTTTGTCGTTGTCCAATTACCCTGTGAATCGCCTCGGTTTGATAATCAACAGTAAGCCCACGAACAACAGAAAACCCATTCTTGTCAACCTTGGCGTTCGCATAGAACTTGCGAATAACACTCATCGAGACCGCCTCAGGTGACTCGCAGAAGGTCATCCATCCCTTCTCTGCAATCATCGATAACAACTCACCATCCCTCCCCGATGGAAAAAACCCCCTCTCCTTCATAATCGGCTTAGTTAACAGCTTAGTATACTCCTCTTCAGCAGCCCTATCCAACAATCGGGGCCTCGCAGTAGTGCTCCTCGAAGAATCAGTAACAGTTGGATTGGTGCTGCTACTACCCATAGTTCTTGATCTCTTTGGTGCCATGAAAACTGAAAATAAGGGCTTGAGAGTTTGTGTTTGGTGTGTAGGAGAGAGTTTGAGAGTTGAAAGTATATGAGATTTGTAATATTAGGTTGTATGTATATATAGGGTAGCCTTAGGGTTAGAAATTGATTTGGAGTGGGATTATGGCTAATTTGTAGGAAGAAAATCGTGGGTAATGGGGTAATGGTGTTGTGGTTTTTTGTTTTTGATTTTTTTGTTATTTTTTTATAAGGCTGAAAACCGATTTTTTCAAAGTTCAGGTCCGCAGGCGGTCGCCTGGCACCAGCAGGCAGGCGCCTGCTAGCATGCGGCCGCCTGGTCCTAACAGGCGGGCGCCTGCTAGGTCTCTGGGAAAAAAAAATTTCTGCCACATTTTTCTGATTTTTTTGGGTTTTTTGATAAAGTACCAGATTTTAAGGGTTCCTACGGTCTCATATCTTGGGTTGCCTCCCAAGAAGCGCTTCTTTTACGTCATTAGCTTGACATAGAGTAATGCGATCAAGTTGACAATAAAAAGGCACTAACCACTTCACAGTTTGCTGTATCCCCATAATAGTGCTTCAATCTATGACCATTTACTTTGAATTCTTGGCCCAGATCGTTTTCAAATATCTCCACCGCTCCATGCGGAAACACAGTTTTGACGATAAATGGTCCAGACCACCTTGATTTCAACTTTCCAGGAAAAGTTCAGAGACGAGAGTTGAATAGAAGAACTTGTTGCCCCGGCACAAATGACTTAGGAGATAGCTTCCTGTCATGCCACCTTTTTACTTTTTCCTTGTACATTTTGTTGTTTTCGTACGCTTGAAGTCGAAATTCATCAAGTTTATTTAACTGAAGCATTCGCTTCTTCCCAGCTGCATCTAGATCAAGGTTTAAATTCTTCAATGCTCAATAAGCCTTATGCTCAAGCTCTGCAGGTAAATGACATCCCTTACCATAGACAAGTTGAAATGGGGACATTCCAAGTGGAGTCTTGTATGTTATTCAATAAGCCCAAATAGCTTCATCGAGCTTCAAAGACCAATCTTTCCTTGACGGACAAACGACTTTCTCTAGAGTGCACTGGATCTCTTTATTCGACACTTCAGCTTGACCATTAGTTTGTGGATGATAGGCAGTAGCAATGCGATGATTCACATTATAGCGTTGCATCATAGAAGTGAACTTACGATTGCAGAAATATGACCCTTCATCACTTATGATAACTCGTAGCATTCCAAACCTTGTGAATATCTGCTTATGAAGAAAACTCAACACTACCTTTGCATCATTAGTCGGTAGAGCCTTAACTTCTACCCATTTCGAGACATAATCGACTGCCAGCAAGATGTACTGATTATTGTAGGATGAGATAAATGGTCCCATGAAATCGATTCCCCAAACATCGAAGACCTCAACTTCAAGCATCACATTCAAAGGCATCTCATCCTTTCTGGTAAGATTCCCAACTCTTTGGCGATGATCACACCTTAAAACGAACTGATGTGCATCCTTAAACAACGTAGGCCAGAAAAACCTGCTTGAAGAATACGAGCTGATGTCTTTTCACCACCATAATGTCCGCCATAAACTGTGGAATGACAGTCTCGTAATATCCCCTCTTTCTCATAGAATGGGATACATCTCCTGATGATCTGGTCAGCTCCTTGTCTAAACAAATATGGTTCATCCCATATGTACCACTTCACCTCGTGCAAAAACTTCTTCTTTTGATCCGCATTCATGTTAGGAGGCATTATATTGCTAACAAGATAGTTCACAATGTCTGTGAACCGTGGCTCTTCCTCTTGAATTGCGAACAACTGCTCATCCGGAAAAGATTCGTTGATCAACGTCTTATCATGTAAAGTAGAATCATAATTCTCCAATCTAGAGAGATGGTCAGCTACTTGGTTTTTAGTACCTTTTCGATCCTTGATCTCTAACTCAAATTCTTGTAGCAAGAGCACCCAACGAATAAGTCTAGGCTTCGAATCCTTCTTTGAGACCTGATAGCGGATGGCAGCATGATCAGTGAATACTATCACCTTTGTCCCAAGTAAATAAGATCAAAATTTCTTGAAACCAAAAACTATAGCCAAGAGCTCCTTCTTAGTAGTGGTGTAGTTCAGTTGAGCTCCATTTAGTGTCTTACTAGCATAGTAGACCACATGAAAGATATTAGACTTTGCTGCCCAAGAACTGCTCCCACTGCATAATCACTTACATCACACATCATCTCAAAAGGTTCTCTCCAATCAGGTACCGTAATAACTGGTGCAGTGATCAAACTCTTCTTGAGAGTCTCGAATGCTGCCAAGCATTCATCATCAAATTTGAAGGGCACATCTTTCTTGAGCAAGTTGCTCAACGACTTAGATATCTTAGAGAAATCCTTGATGAAACGCCGATAAAAACCCGCATGACCAAGAAAACTACGGATTTCTTTCACAGAAATAGGTGGCGGAAGATTTTCAATGACTCCCACCTTGGCTTTATCCACCTCAAGACCCTTACTAGAGACCTTATGCCCAAGAATTATGCCTTGCTGCACCATGAAGTGACATTTTTCCCAATTGAGCACCATATTGGTTTCCACACACCTTTTGAGCACCAAACGGAGATTATTCAAGCATTCATCATACGAATGTCCAAAGACGGAGAAGTCGTCCATGAACACTTCGACATTATTTTCTATTATATCAGAGAATATAGCCATCATGCATCTCTGAAAAGTGGAAGGTGCACCACATAAGCCAAAAGAAACTCTGCGAAAAGCGAACGTGCCGAATAGACAAGTGAAAGTAGTCTTCTCTTGATCTTCTACTGCAATACAAATCTGATTATAGCCCGAATAGCCATCCAGAAGACAATAATACTCATGACCAGCCAACCTATCAAGCATCTGATCAATAAATGGAAGAGGGAAGTTCATCTTTTTGCACATCAATCAAGGTACGGCCTGTAGCCAAGAAAGGTCTTCCCAAGATTATGGGAATCTTCTTATCTTCCTCGAAATCCAGAATGACAAAATCTGCAGGAAAAGTGAGCTTGTCCACCTTTACTAGAACGTCATCCACGATGCCTCGTGGGTATATAATAGAACGATCAGCCAATTGTAGAGACATGTAGGTGCGCTTTGGATCAGGAAAATTCAGCTTTTTGAAGATAGACAACAGCATCAGATTGATGCTTGCTCCCAAATTGCAAAGGCACTTGTCAAATGACAACTTGCCAATGGTGCAAGGAATGATGAAGCTACCTGGATCCTTAAGCTTTGGAGGTAACTTTTGTTGCAGCACAGCACTTCACTCTTCCATTAGAGCAACGGTATCAAGATCATCCAGTTTCACCTTCCTTGAAAGAATACCTTTCATGAATTTTGCATAACTAGACATTTGCTCCAGAGCCTCAGCGAAAGGTATGTTGATGTGAAGTTTCTTGAACACCTCCAGAAACTTACCAAACTGCTTGTCCAACTTTTGTTTTTGCAATCTCTTAGGAAAAGGTGGTGCAGGATATAGCTGTTTCTCCCCTGTATTACCCTCAGGCAGACTGTGTTCAATAGTGGTCTTCCTTGGTTCCCCCATCTTTCTCCTTTTGCTTTTCTTCTTCATCTACGACTTCAACTTCTCCATCTTTTGCTTTTTCAGCATCAACATCTTTTCCAGACCTTAAGGTGATAGCTTTGACTTGCTCCTTAGCTTCCTTCCTGCATGGCACTTCAGTATCACTGGGAAGTGTGCCAGGTTGACGATTGAGCAAGGCATTGGCTATTTGTCCAATTTGATTTTCTAAGGTCTTGATTGAAACAACTTAACTTTCGCACAACAGCTTTAACTCCTCGAAATCAGCACTAGAAGGTGGAGCAGCACCTCCTTGTTGAGGATATGATTGCATTTGAGCATATTGCTGAGGTTGTTGGAATCCAGGTGGATTGAACTGTTTACTTGCAGCTTGATGATAAGGTTGCTGAACAATATTCTTATTATTGCTCCAGCTGAAATTGGGATGATTTCTGTTATTAGGATGATAAGTAGCGGGCACAGGCTGCTGCAGTCGCTGATAATTGTTCACATACTAAATAGATTCATTAACAAGAGAACACTGATCCGTAGCATGAGAGCCTGCACAAAGCTCGTAGACAATAGCTATTTGATTGACTCCATAGTTGGCTAAAGAATCGACCTTCATAGACAGCGCTTGGAGCTGCGCTGCAATAGCTGTAGTTGCATCAATTTCCAGAATACCTGCTACCTTCCCAGGCATCATCCTTTGAGTTGGGTTTTGATACTCGTTTGTAGCCATAGTTTCAATGAGATTATAGGATTTAATATAGATTTTGGCCCACAAAGCGCCTCCAGAAGCTGCATCGAGCATGGGCCGAGATTGGGCCCCCAAACCATTGTAGAAACCAGTGATCACCATCCAGTCAGGCATACCATGATGTGGACACTTTCTCAACATCTCCTTGTAGTGCTCCCAAGCTTCACACATAGATTCTCCTTGTTGCTGCGCAAACTGAGTAAGAGCACTCCTCATAGCTACAGTCTTGGCCATTGGATAGAACTTCACCAGAAACTTTTGCACGAGATCTTCCCAAGTAGTGATGGACCCAGCTGGTAAAGAATGTAAACAGTCCTTAGCCTTGTCCCTCAGAGAGAATGGGAAAAGCCTCAGCTTGATAGCCTCATCAGTAACACCATTATATTTGAAAATACTACAGATCTCGATGAAATTCCTGATATGCATGTTGGGATCTTCAGTCGCAGCACCTCCGAAAGAAACAGAATTCTGCATCATCTGAATAGTGCTCGGCTTGATTTCGAAAGTATTTGCCTGAATAGCCGGATGAATGATGCTCGACTGAATGTCATCAATTTTAGGCCGAGAAAAGTCCATAAGAGCTGGATCGGCTTGAACTATACGATCACCCATTGTTACAAGTTCTTTCCTTTCACTCTTTTTATCCGAATCTTTATGATAGAAAATAAATAAATCCTGATTACGTAGTTAATATTGTATTAATTACACATGATTAGGGCTGCAAGGCCCAATAAAAAGATGTATGATATTCAGACTAAAAAGGTTAACACATTGATCAGGCCTAATGGACCAGATCAGGCCGGATGGAACAAAGAAAGCCCAAAACCCTAATTATTAATTAATTTTATAATTAATTAATAAGGGAAAAATCAGCTATTGAGAAGAGTCCCAATAAGGACATAAATCCTTGTGGATTGGCCTCCAAGGAACCTCATAGGATAATGAATCAGCTTCCTACTTCCTAGGACTCCAAAGTCCATTCTAATTCAGAGACTTGACTACCAAGTCTCCTATACCAAGTCCAATTCAAAGACTCCCAACATCTATATAAGGGGCCTCACCCCACAAATCAGAACTACGTTTTTTGACTTGATCCTTGGCAATCAGCAAGGTACGTAGGCATCTTGTTAAGGCAGATCGAGTCACAAAACACAAGAGCAGTCAAATCGAGCCTCGAAGCTCATGTTCCTTAATAGAAAATACAGCAATCATATACTTTAGTTTTTAATCCATAGCATTTGGTGCCGTCTGTGGGAAAAACAACAACAACCATGGAAAGAACACGGAGAACAATTAGAGCTCTTGAGGAAGGAACACCATCGGGGACAACCCAAGTGATTTCGTCAACCGTGGAGATACCTCCTCATTCAACTTATGCAGCTACCCAAGGAGAAGCCCATATAGGGGCAACTCAACCTCAGCCACAAGGGACGATTCCCTCCGCTATTCAAGGTACGAATCCCCAAGTTCAACAACTACATACACTTGTAAATTCTCGACCCATCGAGTACGAATATTCAACTATTGTGACTACTAATCCCCCTTATGGGATGCCCCTTTACTTTGAGGTTGGAGGAAGTGGACATGCTGGACGGAGTGAAGCGCGAGGGCAATCGCCCCCATATATACGAGATTTGGCTCCTATCCCTGAGGATCAGGAATTTTCTGGTCCTTATACTGAGAGAGACTCCAAATCTTCGGATGATGAAATAGCCCCAAGAAGGAGACGTGCTGGCAAAGAGCCGATGGGTGATGGTAGCCAATGTCCTTAAAGCACCCAAGGGACGAATCCCCAAGAAGTGCAGGAAAGGATCAGGGCTCACGAAGCTGAGATTCAAAGGGTGAGGCGCGACTGGGAGGTGTACCAGACCACCAGACCACCAGACCCTCAGTACCTCCTAGGGTGAGAAATCCTTCTCCTATCATAGACCTGGATGCTCTAGTACAGAGAAGGGCTGTTGTCCCAAGGGCTGATCCAAGCAATCTTCTTCCCCTTGGAGATCCTGATGAACCTACTCCGCCATTCACTGAAGAAATAATGAATGCCCATATGTCAAGGAAGTTCAAGATGCCAACTATCAAAGCTTATGATGGCACGGGAGGTCCCGCTAATCATGTTAGGACATTCTCTAATGATGCTATTAAGTGTCGGGCCTTTCCCCAAACCCTGTCGGGTATGGCTCAAAGGTGGTATAGTCGTTTGCCCCCAAACTCTATTGGATTATTCAGAGAATTAAGTCAGGCTTTTATTAAGCAGTTTATTAGCGGGAGAGTGCATGAGAAAAGTTCAGCATCCCTCAGGAGCATTGTACAGGGAGCAAAGGAATCCTTGAGTGAATACCTGAATCGTTTCACAAAGGAGGCTTTGAAAGTCCCGGACCTTGATGACAAGGTAGCCATGATAGCACTGTAACAGGGAACTAGGGATGAATTCTTTAAGATGTCTTTGGCAAAACGCCCCCCTGAAAGCATGTTGCAGCTCCAAGATAGAGCCGGGAAGTACATCAAGGTGGAAGAGAGCATGAGGAAGACCGTAGTGAGTAATGAGCCCACTGGAGGCAAGAAGCGGAAAACTGACCTGGAATATATCTCTAAGGACAAGTATTCTAGAACCGAGCAAAACTCTGATTCAACCCCCAAGAAGGGAGGACCTGGGCAAAAGTTCACTGAATATGCTAAGCTGAATGCCCCTAGGAGCCAGATCTTGATGAAAATCGAGAAAGATCGAGATATACGTTGGCCTAAGCCTTTGAAGGCTGATCCAGCCAAGCTAGATAAGAGCAAGTATTGCAGATTTCACAAAGATGTTGGTCATGACACCGATGAGTGTAGATAACTAAAAGATGAAATTGAGTTCCTCATTCGGAAAGGAAGATTGAACAAATACAATGGAGAAGGAGGGGATATAAGCGAAAATGTGAGAAAAAACTTTGATAATCGAAGGAGAGATCAAGAAGATCAGGGACGAAATCCCCAACCTAGGGGATCGGTGATAAATACAATCTTCATAGGACCGCGCCCCCGAGGGCCTGTGATCAACACAATTTTTGGAGGACCAACTGCTGCTGGGTTATCCAAGAACTCCAGGATAGCGTATGCTCGAGAAGCTATGCATATTGTTGGGGAAGCCCCGAAGAGGGCTAGGACAGGAGTAACAATGTCTTTTGATGATTCTAATCTGGAGGGTGTGAAATTTCCCCATGACGACCCGTTGGTCATAACCCTGATAATATGGAACAACCCGGTAAGAAGGGTCCTTGTGGATAATGGTGCTTCAGTGGATATTTTGCTCCATGACACCTTTTTAAGGATGGGATATAATGACTCCCAATTGACCCCAACCGACGTGCCGATATATGGATTCGCGGGAGTGAAATGCCCTGTAGAAGGAATAATCAAGTTGCCAACAACCATAGGACAGGAACCAAGGCAAGCAACTCAGATGTTGGATTTTGTGGTGGTGAAGGCTAGTTCGACTTACAACGATATCATGGGAAGAACAGGGATACACGCCTTCAAGGCAGTCCCTTCTTCCTATCATTCAGCTATGAAGTTTCCAACCCGAGATGGGATTGGAGAAGAGAGAGGAGATCAAAAAATGGCTAGAAGTTGTTATGTGGCCTCTTTGAGGGTAGACGGAGTTGGGGGACATGTTCTTCCTATTGAAGACCTAGATATCCGAAAGAATGACGAGAAAAGAGGAAAGCCAGCAGAAGACTTGGTTTCAATTCCTTTAGCCCCCGAAGATCCTGAGAAGGTGACTTTTATTGGAGCCAAGCTCGAGGAACCCCTTAGAAAGAAGTTGGTGAAATTTTTGCAAGAAAATAGTGATGTGTTCGTTTGGTCGGTAGCTGATATGCCAGGAATAGATCCGGAACTGATCACTCATAAGCTAAATGTAGATCCAAGTCGGAAAATAGTGAAGCAAAAGAAAAGAAGCTTTGCTCCGAAAAGGCAAGAAGCTATTAAACAAGAAGTTGAGAAGCTCTTGGAGACTGGTTTCATTGAGGAGATACAATTTCCAAAATGGTTAGCAAATCCTGTAATGGTGTAAAAGGCCAATGGAAAATGGAGGATGTGTGTAGACTTCACTGATCTGAATGAGGCATGCCCCAAGGACTGTTTTCCATTACCAAGGATTAATACTTTGATAGATGCCACTACTGGGCATGAGATGTTGAACTTCATGGATGGATTTAGTGGATACAATCAGATCAAGATGCACAAGGATGACATTCCAAAGGTATCATTCATCACTGACTTTGGTGTTTATTGTTACCTTGTTATGGCATTTAATCTTAAGAATGCAAGATCCACCTATCGAAGGTTGGTAAATAAAATTTTTAAGGATCTTATTGGCAAGACTATGGAAGTCTATGTTGATGACATGTTAGTCAAGAGTCTAGTAAGGACTGATCATATAACCCATTTGAGGGAAGCTTTTGAGGTCCTGAGGTACCACAAGATGATGTTAAATCCTACGAAATGTGCTTTCGGAGTAGGATCTGGAAATTTTTTTGGATTGATGGTCTCGAAGAGAGGGATCGAGGCCAACCCCGATAAAATAAAGGCAATCCTGGACATGGAACCACCAAAAACTGTCAAGGATGTTCAGAAGCTCACAGGAAGGGTTGCTGCACTGGGACGATTCATTTCCAAGTCAGGAGACAAGTGCTTGTCATTCTTCAAGTCATTAAAGAACATTAAGGACTTTGTATGGAGTGAGGAAACCAGAAGGCATTCGAGGAATTAAAGGAATATATGGCTCAGGCCCCGTTGTTGGCCAAGCTAGCTTTGAATGAAGTTTTATACTTGTACTTAGCCATTTCAGAGAATGCCTTGAGCGCTGTATTGGTTAAAGAGGAACAAAAAATCCAGAAACCCGTATACTATGTCAGCAAAATTCTGCATGGTGCTGAGTTAAATTATTCAACTATCGAGAAATTTGCTCTAGCCTTGGTAATGGCTTCAAGAAAGTTACGTCCTTACTTTCAGGCTCATCAAATTGAGGTGCTAACAAATCAGCCCCTGAGAAATATCGTTCATAGTCCTAAGGCTAGTGGGAGGTTGATCATGTGGGCAATAGAGCTGGGAGTATTCGACATCAAGTATAAGCCACGAACGGCAATAAAAGCCCAGGCATTAACTGACTTCGTGGTGGAATGTACCATACCCAACCAAGAAGTCGGGGGGCAGGAAGATACCATACCTCAAGACAAGGAAGTTGATAGGGGGGACAAAGAAAAGGATGATAAGGAGAAAGAATACTGTGTTCTCTATTTTGATGGAGCATCAAAAATAAACTCAAGTGGAGCAGGTTTGGTTTTACAAAGCCCCGATGGGTTCTTGATTGAGTATGCCATAAAGTTAGACTTCCCGACCACGAACAATGAGGCTGAATATGAACCTGATTACGTAGTTAATGTTGTATTAATTACACATGATTTGGGCTGCAAGGCCCAATAAGAAGATGTATGATATTAACACCAAAAAGGTTAACATATTGATCAGGCCTGATGGACCAGATCAGGCCTGATGGAACAAAGAAAGCCCAAAACCCTGATTATTAATTAATTTTGTAATTAATTAATAAGGGAAAAATCAGCTATTGAGAAGAGTCCCAATAAGGACATAAATCCTTGTGGATTGGCCTCCAAGGAACCTCATAGGATAAGGAATCAGCTTCCTACTTCCTAGGACTCCAAATTCCATCCTAATTCAGAGACTTGAACACCAAGTCTCCTATACGAAGTCCAATTCAAAGACTCTCAACATCTATATAAGGGGCCCCACCCCACAAATCAGAACTACATTTTTTGACTTGATCCTTTGCAATCAGCAAGGTATGTAGGCCTCTTGTTAAGGAAGATCGAGTCACGAAACACAAGAGCAGTCAAATCGAGCCTCAAAGCTCACGTTCCTTAATAGCAGATACATAAGTCATATACTTTAGTTTTTAATCCATATCACTTTAAAAACTATCTTCTCCGGAAAATTAAGAGCTATATCTGTCTCCTCAGCCGTATCTAGGTTTCTCTTGCGGGTGCGAGAATGTGTTTGCATAAACTCTCGCTAGAGTACCTGAAACACAACCGGAAGCAGTAAGTAACAAGTCTTAATCAATGAATCCTAATGACCACTGATGGCAAGTACATAAACTAAACAATTAACACCGAGTCCCCGGCGGCGGCGCCAAAAACTTGTTAGGCACAAAGCATGCGCTAAATAAATCACACAAGTATACGCGTTCTCAAGTAATATAGAATGATTTCTAGTTCGTTCCCACGGAGACTCTGATTAATTATATTTAATTAACACTTACTCATCAATGTATGATTACTCTTCAATGTCAAGACAATAACAATTAAAGTTGATTGGATAATTAAACACTTAAATTATCAATATTAAACACACATGAGATCATAACTTCATTACTACTTCATTCAATAATTATTGTTATTACCCTTAGCATGTAATGGTGATGATATTAATCGAACAACACGAAACCGATAAATGCCAAATTTCATTGTACGAATACCATTCTACCAAGCATCCACTATTAAGATAGAAGTTGAATAGGCATCAATTATGTTGAGACCCTATATGTCTACAGAATTTGACAACATAACGATTTAAGCGCAAGTCATTCATTATGATTATAAAAGGCAAGTAAAACGGTTAGAGTTACCCACTAATCATGCATATAAAACACGAACCTATGCTAGCATGGCAAGTTCTAAATCTCAAGATTCACTGTCGCTTCACAAGAGATTAACAAGCTATCTTACATGTTCGCGACGCACATAAGACGAATAACCACAACCTATGCTAGATATCATACAATCACTACATACCAAGGTATTAAACAATTAACTAAAGGAATCCATAGTAAATCCGCTATGATCCCATGATCACAATTAGCTCATGATAGAACTCATCGTCACCATGGGTTCATATGAAAACATGATAATAACACAACAATATAAACTAATAAAAATACTAAATAAAAATAGAGTACGTCACAAGAGTATTAAGGTTTAAAAAGTAAAGAAAACTAGCATTCACTATTATAACGAATTAAAAGAATCACAAGATAAACGTATGCTTCCTCTTCTTCGTTGTTGCGTGCTAAAACGGTCTTCTTGATCTTCTCTCCTTGTTACTTGTTCTTCAAAATGTCTCCCAAGATTACTTATATAAGAGTCCACAAGAAACAGCAGTCATAGAAACCCAATAGAACTCGAATTATAAAAATCAGATTCTGAATTTACGAACCCAGGAGGCCGCCTCCTCCTTCCAGGCGGGCGCCTGCTACCAGGCGGTCTCCTGCTCCTTCCAGGCGGGCGCCTGCAAGCCTTCAGGAAAAATTCAATTTTTGCTTTTGATTTTGCTGAATTCTTCGCACAACTCCCCGCAACTGATTCTAAGTACTTCCCTTAGCTTATTTCGATGAAATTCTCCTATCTAAACAAGTTATACCCTGAAATGAAAAAACACTCGAAAACACGTTAAATACACAAAATACTCGAGTTCAAGACACCAATTCAAGCCGTTATAAGACGCTCTAAGTGGTATGAAATGCCACTTATTAGAACTCAGGTAAGTGAGGTAAGCACCACTGTCTTCACTCTTCCAACCTCACACATTTCTTTGCCTTCAAGTGTCGCTATGGCATCTGTGTCAATGAGCCAACATATGCCTACCCAAGCTACCAAAACAACAATTTCAAAATCCAAAGCTAAGAAAGCCCCCTATGGTTTCTTTCAAAAGAAATCAGTTGCAAAAACTACTAAACACAAATATGGGAGTGTGAAGGAGAGTGAGCAAGGTGAGGGACAGGGTGAAAATCAAAGAAACCCTAAGGATAAGGCTGATGAGATCAGTGTACCTAAGCCTAGCCACACCACAGTTTCCCAACAAACTGTAGTTGTTCATTAGGATATTAGCTCAATTCTAGTTTCATCCTCCCAAAAGGATTTTACTATTGAAACAAGCTCCCAACCAGGAGCACAGGCCAAGAGGGTTAGGGACACAAGTTCACCACAGACCTATGCGAGAAAGAAAAGATCTAAAACCCTTGGGGATGCACAGGGAAGACACACAGTGCAAACTAGAGCTAAAGACCCAGTCAATGCACCATCTCAAAGTCAGATTTATGTGGCTCCAATAAATGTGGAGTCACAGCCAAAATCTCTAATAATAGAAGCACCTGAAACACCTAATTCACCCACACACTCATTGGATGTAGACATGATTAATACATCACTTCAAAATTCTCCATCTTTAACTCTATCGGAGAAGCCAAAAATCCTAGCAAGTGAGCATCATTTTTTAGATGATTTGTTGGCTCACTTGCCTATTCTTTCTGAGTCTATTGAGACATCTGTGTCTAAATTTTCATCAATTTACACAGAGTCTACAATAGTCTCCACTCCAAACTCATTCATTTCTTCTATCCCGGTGAATATTATTCATCAGTCGAGTAATGATTGTATCCCGACGGATGTGCCTAACAACAGTCATCCATCGGCTAGCCAAACTACTATCCCGATGGATATTCCTCATCCATCAGGAGTCTCTGCACAACTTCAAATTCCTATAATTGTCACAAGTGTAGATGACTTAGTAGTAGTGCAATCACTCTTAGGACTGAGGGAACGGAGTGAATTGAGTGAGAGGTTGGGTTGCTCCCAGGAAAAAGGAGAGAACGAAGTGAACCAATGCAGACCATTTCTTCAGGTCGGGCAAAAGTGAGTGAGAAGAGTCCTACCTTAGATGGTGAAGGTGAGGGTGTGAGGGTGAGAATCTAAGGGGAGCCCTTGATGCAACAAAAGAGAGATTATGAGAGAAATGCAGGTACATGAGTGATAAGGGTGGACACCATTGCTAGTGAGTCAATGAATGTCAGTGATGCAGAAAGGGAAAGACTACTTCAACAAGACTATCAAGCTATCATATATTCTATTGCTGAGACATTTACTCATCATGTTATAGCTTATCAAACTCAAACTCTAGCTGTACAGGGCAATGAGGAGGCTGAAAAGATGCTCAAATTAGTGCACACAACTTCTTCTCTACAAAAAGTAAAGGATGCAATCACTGCTATGCCATCCAATACTGGCAGTGATTTTGAAGTGGCTGAAGACTCTTTTGGAGATGCTGGTGGGGATGAATTGAACATTCTTCATTCCACATTATTCAAGCTCATTCATGACACCCAAACAACCATTCAAGCATCCACAAATGCCAATACAAAGAGATTACTTACAGCACATCTTGAAGCTCTACAGCTGCACAAGATTCAAGCTCTCCAACACAGTTAAAGTGTGGATGAAATAAAGCAGGAAGTTTCTGAAGTAAAATAGGATTTCATAGCAAGGTTGGATGCTAGACTTCCTGGAACCACCATGACTGAGATAGCTCAGAAACTGAGGAAGGAAGCTGATCTAAATAGAAAGGTCGAGGCCATGGACTCTAGATTACCTGATGTGGAGAAGTCAATGGCCAAGATACTTGCTAATCAGGAAACTCAGATTGCTCTGCTCCAACAGTTGGTGGCTGCTCAACTCCCTTCCACTCAACAACTTGATGCTAAGAAAAAGGGGGAGAAAGGTTCATTAAGTGAGGGGGTGAAACAGCTCAACATTCAAGTCAGCAAAGTAATTGTGCCAACAATTCCTTTCACTAAGCCACAAGCCTTGGACAGCATTGACATCATCAATCTGGCAACATCAAAACTGGAATCAAATGACAAACTGCTAAAGATTGATGTAGCAGCAGCTGAGAAGGAACTAAAAGAAAAATGGAGGAAAATAGATGCAGAAATTCAACAGAAATTTGGGCCAATTCAGAAACCAGACAAAATCTTTAATCATCACTCTCAAGTCAAGCAGATTTCTGTGAATAAAATGAGTTTGAATTATATGGAAAAGGGTCAAACTTCTTGCATAAAGTCTCCAAAGGCAAATCTGGTCTTGAAGCCTAAAAGAAACTACTCAAAGTTTTCAGACAAAAATCTTATGGATACTGTGTATGAGACACCTAGGCCAGATGAGAAGAAGCTGTTGGCTAGGTCAATTATATTTTTCAAAGATCCAGCTGATTCAGCACTTAAAAGAAGAATTGGCAAGATTTATAGAAATGGTAAGGAAATCTGTGTGGTGGTTGGACACACTCAGTTTGTAGAAGCTAAAAAGGAAGAGAAGGAAAGAATCGGGCAAAAAAAAAAGCAAGCTGCCTTAGATGCTAAGAAGCTCAAACAAAAGAAGGAGCAAGCTACTATCTTGGCCAAACTTCAAGCTGTGAAGACTACAACTGATATTTATGCACAACCATCTGTGATTGCTGAACCTCAAGATCAGAAAATGCAACAGGAACCACAACAGAAAAGAAGATTTAGATACAAGCTCCCCTCCAAAAGAAAATTTGACTTTAGTGATGAGGAAATGGAAGACTACATTCCCAAAAAGTCTACAACTTAAACTCAAACATCCAAACACTCAGTGGTATTTGAAGAATTTAAGGTGGTGGATCCAACTAGGAATATTAATGGTGAGCCCATAATTCCAAAGGATGAGCCAGTAGACTGGGATAGTTTTCCAATTCCTGAACTAAACTTTCCTATCTTCAACAAGCCAAAGAAAAGACTAGAGCAATCAAGAAATTGAAGTCTATGAGTTTTAGATCCAAAACCTTAACCAAATCTCAACCCACAATCAACAAGGGAGATCTCTTATACATCTGTGACATCATGGAGTTTTCTGAAATAAACCTCTACTTGGATGAATTGGAAGAAGTAAGAGGGATTGATGCTCACAGACATCTTCCTGAAAGGCTGGTGTTCAAGTACAAGGGAGGGAAAGAAATCACATGGCCACTTCACAAGATTCTTCAAGAAAGCCAATATGTTCTGATAAAAGTCTTCTCATCCTTCAAGAAGAACTTTGGGTTCAATGTAACTGCAAGGAAACTGGTTCTAAAAAGGATAGAAGAGCTAAGGAGTAATAAAACCAAAGATGCACTTCCAAAAACTCTTACAATTCTCTTTACAGGAAAGAGAGTGCATTTGAGGCCTTATTGGCTAATGGAATTCATGGATGATAAGGGAGTTAGAAGATTCTTCATACTGGATGACCAATTGATTATCTCTAGCAATGAGACTCTATTGGAAATGCAAGAAATGTTGGATCTATATGAAGCTGATGAACTTGAATTCCATAGACAAATCCAGAATCAACAACAGGAGGCTTGGGAAGAAATCCAGACAATCAAGGAAATAGAATTATCTGCTCTGACTAGAGGAGCACCTTGAAAATGATTGTGAGCAACTCTTTGTACACTTTGCTTTGTTTAATTTTTAGTAAATTTTGTAGCACTTATGAGTTTTATCTACTACTTTTCAATCTGTATTATTAGGGTGTTTTGTTATCATCAAGTTTCTCTTAATTTATGGCTACAATTCCAGTAGACATAAATTCGGGGAGATTGTTAAGAATATGTTGTGAAGTTGATGATAAGCTAAACAAAACACCTTAGTAGATTTAACTTATTGTATTTTATAGCACTCGATGGATGATCTAATATAGTCCCGACGGATAAACTTTACAGTGCCGACGGATGACAGATTAACAACCATCGAGTGAGTAGCTTATGTAATAATAAGAACTGTAGCACATTTCTGCAAACAACATGTATTAGTCAAGTAGATTGCTTAGGGATTTGTAAGTCATGTTCACTACTACTTTGATATGCAGAATAGGTTGATTAATTGTAAATATGAGATGTCTTATAATTCTGTATAAGTGAAATGGAGTCAAGTGACAAATAGACACCCAACAAATGATCTACAAGACTTCTGACGGATGATCACCAAAGCTTACCGACGGATGACAAGCATAGTCCCGACGGATGATCATATTCAAATATCTGTTGACATTGACAATACAGTCACATGCGTTGGGTGTTTGAAAAAGGAAGGTGGTAGCATGTTAAGCAGGAATTTAAGAACAAATAAGCATTACCATTTCCATACAATTGTGAAGATATTCAAAGATGTTGGAATAGAGTAGTGAAGCAGCATGGAGTTAGACTAGATATGTTTTGTTTTATTATCTTGTCCTAACCCTAGCAGCTCTCGTGATAATTTGTTCATCACTGAGAGAGGACAGTTCTTTGTAACAGAGTTTATTGTGTTAAATAAAATCTATAATTTGTTACTTGAGTTCTTATATTTGATTTGATTGTAGTAAACACTGTATTCAACCCCCTTCTACAGTGTGTGTGACCTAACAAGTGGTATCAGAGCAATATGTTAACATACATACAGTAAAGATCCAAAAAAAATCATGTCTGAAGAAGTACAAACTCCAACCAAGCCCACCAAAATTGAAAAAACTCCAAAGACTCAAATCCATAATCGATATGAGACAATTAGGGTTCCCATACTGAAACATTCTGAGTACTCCATATGAAAGGAATGATGTCTATGTTTCTGGAAGTTACAGATCCAGAATACCTTGACAGAATTAATGAAGGACCACATAAGCCAACCAAGCTCTCTGTTGTAGTTGCAGATCAGCCATCACAGACTGTACCAAAGGAGAAAAGTGAATATACAACTGAAGATATCTCATCTATTGCAAAGAATGCAAAGGTAAGATATTTGCTGCATAGTGCCATTGATAAAGTCATGTCAAACAGGGTAATTAACTGCAAGACTGTAAAGGAGATATGGGATGCCTTGGAGATAAGATGCCAGGGAACTGACTCAATTAAGAAGAACAGGAGGACTATACTCACTCAAGAGTATGAGCACTTTGACTCAAAACCTGAGGATTCATTGACTGGTTTATATGATAGATTTGTCAAACTCTTGGATGATCTGTCACTGGTGGATAAGGAATATGATCTTGAAGATACTAATCTGAAATTCCTTTTAGCTCTTCCTGAAAGTTGGAACTTGAAGGCCAGAACTATAAGAGACAACTATGCTCTTGATGAAACTACTCTTGATAAATTTATGCTATGCTCAAGACTTATGAACTTGAGATGGATCAAAGAAGCAAGAGGCATGGGAGAAAGTCAAGGACAGTTACTTTTAAGGCTGAGGAGGAATCATTGAAAAAGTAGCTCTAGTCTCAGGACTTAAATACAATTTGCTGAGTGTTAGTCAAATCTGTGACAGAGGTTATCATGTGGATTTCTTTCAAGAACACTGTGAAGTTGTAAGTAAATCTACAGGCAAAGTTGTTCTGAAAGGATACAGGCATGGTAACATTTATGAAGCCAAGCTTTCAACAAGTACTGATGGTTCTGCAATCTGTCTGATGAGTAGAGCATCAATTGAAGAAAGCTAGAATTGGCACAAGAAACTCTCACATTTAAATTTTAATAATATGAATGAACTAGTCAAGAAAGATCTTGTGTGAGGACTGCCGAAATCAGTATTTGCTCCTGATGGCCTTTGTGATTCCTGTCAAAAGGCAAAACAAAGAAAATCTTCATTCAAGAGCAAGACTGAATCTTCAATTCTTGAGCCTTATCACCTACTACATGTTGATCTATTTGTCCAGTGAATGTCATGTCTTTTGAAAAGAAGAAATATGATATGGTCATAGTGGATGAGTTCACCAGATACACATGGGTGTATTTCTTGCACACAAAAAGTGAAACTGCATCTATCTTGATTGATCTTGTCAAGCAACTGGATAAATTAGTTAAAGACTCTGTGAAAATCATAAGAAGTGATAATGGCACTGAGTTCAAGAATTTGAGTATGGAAGAGTTCTTCAAAGACCAAGGAATCAAGCAGGAATTTTGTGCTCCTGGAACTCCACAGTAAAATGGACTTGTTGAAAGAAAGAATAGAACTCTTATTGAAGCTGCATGAATTATGCTTGATGAAGCAAAGTTACCAACCTCTTATTGCAGACTGCTTATTTTACTCAGAATGCAACACTTATTAACAAGCATGCAAAGATACCATATGAGATGGTGAAGAAAAAGAAGCCAAATCTGAAGTATTTTCATGTATTTGGATGCAAGTGTTTTGTTCTTAAGACTCATCCTGTACAACTATCCAAATTTGATCTAAAAGCTGATGAAGGAATTTTTGTTAGATATCCACTTTCCACAAAAGCCTTCAGAGTCTACAATTTAAGAACATGGGTTGTCATGGAATCTATCAATGTCATGCAATACCTAATACTACAAACTCTAATGGTTTAAACTCTGATGTTATTGAAACTATGGTGACTATGGCAAAGGAAAATGCACCTGTGCAGGGGGAGCATATTGAAGATTCAACCCCCTTCTACAGTGTGTGTGTGTGTGAAGCATCAGAATCTAGAACAGGCTCTTCAAGTTTTGATTCATCAAGTTCTGATAATTCTGGAAACTCAAGTTCTGATAATTTTGGAAACTCAAGTTCTGATAATTCTAGAAACTCAAATTTTGAAGGATCCAACTCAGATAGCATAATTTCAGGGGGAGCATCAGAAAATGTTGATGGAGATAGCATGGATCATGGGGGAGCATCCAGTTCTAGAGATAACCTTCCATTTGTAAGGAAGTGGACTAAAGCACATACACCTGACTTGATTATTGGAGATCCTGAAGCAGGAATAAGAACTAGAATAGCAACAACAAATGAATGTCTCTATCACTCTTTTCTTTGTCAGACTGAACCAAAAAAAGTGGAAGAAGCTCTTCAAGATGCTGATTGGGTGCAAGCAATGCAGGAAGAGTTAAATGAATTTGAAAGAAATAAAGTATGGACCCTAGTGCCAAGACCAAAGAACAGATCTGTTATTGGTACAAAGTGGGTGTTCAGAAACAAAACTGATAGTGATGGCATAATTACAAGGAATAAAGCAAGGTTGGTTGCAAAAGGATACTCTCAACAGGAGGGAATTGATTATGATGAAACATTTGCACCAGTTGCTAGATTGGAAGCCATAAGGATATTTTTGTCTTATGCTGCTCACAAAAAGTTTACAGTCTTTCAAATGGATGTAAAAAGTGCTTTTCTTAATGGAGAATTAGAAGAAGAAGTATATGTTGAACAACCTCCAGGTTTTGTAGATTCAAAATTTTCTCATCAAGTCTACAGACTTGATACAGCACTTTATGGCCTTAAGCAATCTCCAAGAGCATGGTATGAGATATTAGCTCAATTTCTTCTGGAAAGTGGATTTAACAGAGGGATTATTGACAAAACATTGTTCTATCTCAACCATGGAAATGACTTACTTTTGGTGCAGATATATGTTGATGATATCATTTTTGGTTCTACAAATGACAGACTTTATAAAAGGTTTGCCAAGCTAATGCAGTCAAGATATCAAATGAGTATGATGAGAGAACTGAGCTATTTTCTGGGCCTTCAAGTCAAGCAGAATGAAGAAGGAACTTTTATTTCTCAATCTAAGTACACCAGAAATTTGTTGAAGAAATTTGGAATGCAAGATTGTTCAAGTGCATCCACTCCTATGACCACTGCAACAAAATTGGATAAGGATACTGGTACATCAGTAGATATTACTGATTACAGAGGTATGATTGGTTCACTACTCTATCTAACTGCAAGTAGACCTGATATCATGTATGCTACCTTTTAAGGCTGAGGAGGAATCATTAAAAAAGTAGCTCTAGTCTCAGGACTTAAATACAATTTGCTGAGTGTTAGTCAAATCTGTGACAGAGGTTATCATGTGGATTTCTTTGAAGAACACTGTGAAGTTGTAAGCAATTCTACAGGCAAAGTTGTTCTGAAAGGATACAGGCATGGTAACATTTATGAAGCCAAGCTTTCAACAAGTACTGATGGTTCTGCAATCTGTCTGTTAAGTAGAGCATCAATTGAAGAAAGCTAGAATTGGCACAAGAAACTCTCACATTTAAATTTCAACAATATGAATGAACTAGTCAAGAAAGATCTTGTGAGAGGACTGCCAAAATCAGTATTTGCTCTTGATGGCCTTTGTGATTCCTGTCAAAAGGCAAAACAAAGAAAATCTTCATTCAAGAGCAAGACTGAATCTTTAATTCTTGAGCCTTATCACCTACTACATGTTGATCTATTTGGTCCAGTGAATGTCATGTCTTTTGAAAAGAAGAAATATGATATGGTCATAGTGGATGAGTTCACCAGATACACATGGGTGTATTTCTTGCACACAAAAAGTGAAACTACATCTATCTTGATTGATCTTGTCAAGCAACTGGATAAATTAGTTAAAGACTCTGTGAAAATCATAAGAAGTGATAATGGCACTGAGTTCAAGAATTTGAGTATGGAAGAGTTCTTCAAAGACCAAGGAATCAAGCAGGAATTTTGTGCTCCTGGAACTCCACAGTAAAATGGATTTATTGAAAGAAAGAATAAAACTCTTATTGAAGCTGCACGAACTATGCTTGATGAAGCAAAGTTACCAACCTCTTATTGCAGACTGCTTATTTTACTCAAAATGCAAAACTTATTAACAAGCATGCAAAGATACCATATGAGATGGTGAAGAAAAAGAAGCCAAATCTGAAGTATTTTCATGTATTTGGATGCAAGTGTTTTGTTCTTAGGACTCATCCTGAACAACTATCCAAATTTGATCTAAAAGCCGATGAAGGAATTTTTGTTGGATATCCACTTTCCACAAAAGCCTTCAGAGTCTACAATTTAAGAACAAGGGTTGTCATGGATTCTATCAATGTCTCTTTTGATGATAAGAAGATTACTTGACTTGAAGATTTCAATGAACATGATCATCTGAGATTTGAGAATGAAGTTTTAAATTCTGATTCTGTAAATCCTGATAGTCTAAATCCTGACACTCTAATACCTAATACTACAAACTCTGATGGTTTAAACTCTGATGTTATTGAAACTATGGTGACTATGGAAAAGGAAAATGCACCTGTGCAGGGGGAGCATATTGAAGATTCAACCCCCTTCTACAGTGTGTGTGTGTGAAGCATCAGAATCTAGAACAGGCTCTTCAAGTTTTGATTCATCAAGTTTTGATAATTCTGGAAACTCAAGTTCTGATAATTTTGAAATCTCAAGTTCTGATAATTCTGGAAACTCAAATTTTGAAGGATCCAACTCAGATAGCATAATTTCAGGGGGAGCATCAGAAAATGTTGATGGAGATAGCATGGATCATGGGGGAGCATCCAGTTCTAGAGATAACCTTCCATTTGTAAGGAAGTGGACTAAAGCACATACACCTGACTTGATTATTGGAGATCCTGAAGCAGGAATAAGAACTAGAATAGCAACAACAAATGAATGTCTCTATCACTCTTTTCTTTGTCAGACTGAACCAAAAAAAGTGGAAGAAGCTCTTCAAGATGCTGATTGGGTGCAAGCAATGCAGGAAGAGTTAAATGAATTTGAAAGAAATAAAGTATGGACCCTAGTGCCAAGACCAAAGAACATATCTGTTATTGGTACAAAGTGGGTGTTCAGAAACAAAACTGATAGTGATGGCATAATTACAAGGAATAAAGCAAGGTTGGTTGCAAAAGGATACTCTCAACAGGAGGGAATTGATTATGATGAAACATTTGCACCAGTTGCTAGATTGGAAGCCATAAGGATATTTTTGTCTTATGCTGCTCACAAAAAGTTTACAGTCTTTCAAATGGATGTAAAAAGTGCTTTTCTTAATGGAGAATTAGAAGAAGAAGTATATGTTGAACAACCTCCAGGTTTTGTAGATTAAAAATTTTCTCATCAAGTCTACAGACTTGATATAGCACTTTATGGCCTTAAGCAATCTCCAAGAGCATGGTATGAGATATTAGCTCAATTTCTTCTAGAAAGTGGATTTAACAGAGGGACTATTGACAAAACATTGTTCTATCTCAACCATGGAAATGACTTACTTTTGGTGCAGATATATGTTGATGATATCATTTTTGGTTCTACAAATGACAGACTTTATAAAAGGTTTGCCAAGCTAATGCAGTCAAGATATCAAATGAGTATGATGGGAGAACTTAGCTATTTTCTGGGCCTTCAAGTCAAGCAGAATGAAGAAGGAACTTTTATTTGTCAATCTAAGTACACCAGAAATTTGTTGAAGAAATTTGGAATGCAAGATTGTTCAAGTGCATCCACTCCTATGACCACTGCAACAAAATTGGATAAGGATACTGGTACATCAGTAGATATTACTGATTACAGAGGTATGATTGGCTCACTACTCTATCTAACTGCAGGTAGACCTGATATCATGTATGCTACCTGTCTTTGTGCAAGATTTCAAGAAGATCCAAGAGAACCTCACTTAACAGCTGTAAAAAGAATTTTCAAGTACCTTAAGGGTACAGCTGATCTAGGATTGTGGTATCCTAGAAAATCAGACTTTAAGCTAATAGGTTACTCAGATGCAGGTTTTGCAGGAAGCAAAATTGACAGGAAAAGCACAAGTGAAAGCTGCGAATTTCTTGGAAGCAGATTTGTTTCTTGGTTTAGCAAGAAACAGAAGTCAATTTTCACATCAACTGCAGAAGCAGAGTACATTGCTGCAGGAAGCTGTTGTGCACAGATTCTTTGGATGAAGAATCAGTTACTGGATTATGGGTTAACATATTCTAAAATCCCTATTTACTGTGATAATCAAAGTGCTATTGCTATGACACGTAATCCAGTTTAACACTCAATGACAAAGCACATCAGCATTAGGTACCACTTCATAAGGGAACATGTGGATGATACTGATGTTTTATACCTGTTAATTTGGTAGACTATATTGGTTGCTGAAGATGGCAGTGGGGACCAAGCTGGTAAAAAACCAAGTCATGGACCGAATCGGCTTCTTGGCAGATCGGGGAAATGCAGAAAAACAAAGAAGGCTCAGCAGCTAAAAGATCTAGGCAGTATTGTGCCTACTGATGTCACTGACTTGAAAAACACAATAAGGGAGGAACTGATGGCTGAAATTCAAGAGATGATAGAAAGAAAGGTGTTTGATAAAATGACCAAAGTGGTGGCAAGACTTGGAGAAATCAATCCAGATTTCAGCGACATTGATGTTCAAGAGCTTTGTGCTGCTGCTACGGATGAAAGCGAGGATAGTGATCATGGTGATGAGAATTCGGAGGATGACAATCAGGTGGACGGCGAACAGGATGATACTGAAACTGTAATTTCTGATGAATGATGCTCAGTAGTTTTATTTCTATGTGCATACTTTTGGTACTTGGTCTTTTGATATTTTGGTCCAAGAATATTGTTGCTGATGTTTAGACTATTATCAGTACTTGGTTTGATATTTAGACTATTATCAGTACTTGGTTTGATGTTTAGACTATGATGCAGTATGTGGTTTGTTGCCACTTGTTATTGTTGGATTTGCTAAATTGCAAACTTGAATGTGTTTTCAGGATTTTGACAAGTATTTGTCAGGTTATTGTAATCACAAACAGCATATTGCAGTTTTACCATATAAAAGTGTTGCACAAAAATGTTGCCATATACATTTAAAGTATTACACTAGAAGATAAAAATGTTGCAAGCACATGTTACTAAAAACCCAAAATTTGTTACAAAGAGTATAAAATGTTGCAAAAAATGTTACAATAACTCGATTTTGTAACATTTTAAATATAAAAATGTTACATTAAAGTGTTGCAAAGTTCTATTGTAACACCCTTGTTACAAAAACAGAAATAAGTGTTACTAAAACTCCTTTTTGTAACATATTTACATATTAAAATGTTACACAAAAGTGTTACAAGATCTATTGTAACAATTTAAAAATGTTACAACAACAGGACAAAGTGTTACAAAAAAGCTCTATTGTAATAACCAAGAAAGTGTTACAACAGACTAAAATTCGTTACAAAAAGGGTCTATGGCAACGGCCGCAAACGCAATGCTGGTTTTTGGAAAATATGTTACCATAGATTCTATTGTAACATATATTGGGTCTACCACAACGCTTTTTTGGTCTTGCAATAGGCCATATTTGGTGTAGTGAGATATCTTCATAAAACCATTATGTGAAGCTACTTTTACAAGATTGGTAAATGAACTTGGAATGGTTTCAGGTTCTTTCTCTAAATCTTCTTAGTTTATGTACATCAGACTTTATGATCAGTATTTACAGATATTACTATCTTTGTGTATTCTGTGCTTAATTTGAAATTTTTTAAGTGCTGATTATTGTCTGATGTGAATTTCTAAACTCTGATAGTGATATGAATGTTTCTGTGACTATTCAATCCAATGAGGATAACTGTGCTAGATGCTGACCTCGTAGTCTTTAATATACTAAAGATCCCATGTATGAAGTAATTGTTTATGTGGAAATCTTTTAACACTAGAAAATTCTGATATTGAGCTTAGTTGAAGTTTACTTTGTGTATCTTATTACTAAGTCAAAAACTAGAATAGTGCTTCTTATCTGTTAAGTTCTGATGTTAGTAAACCTGATGGATGTACTAAGTGCTGATAAGCCTCACTTATCAAAAGAAAAAGAAAAGAAAAGAAATAAATATCAGGTACTCCTTTGAGATCTAGAGTAAAAATTTGGAAGGAAAGACCCAAGTGCATTGCTGATATTAAGTAATATGCATTAGAAAAGCAAAAATAAAATTTTCTTGGTGACTTTTCACATTCTCTGATTACTGGAGAAATACTCTGATAATAGCATAAATTCTGATTAGCAGTTGTAACTCACTTACACAGAGAAGCCACTGTAAAAAGAATTTCAAAAGATGCATAAAATGAGCACAAAACAATTGAGGTGGACTCATGCATGAACTCATTCTACAGTTGACTTCATAATAATGATAGATTTTGAGAAAAGTTCTTAGTTATGCCTTACTTCTAAGATGTATTGAAGTGAATCAGACTTTACTCTTTGTCTGATATTTAGCATATTGCACACACAAACACTCCATATGAATGATAAAAATTACTGTGGTGATAAATGTTGTTTTAGAAGAACAGTCTTAGTGTCAGTTGCATAAATTCCGAGGACAAGTTCTGATGGAAGTTCTGATGATTAAGTTCTTATATCAGTACTTGTGTGAAGAATTACATAACCTACTCAAACTTCTCAACCTCAACCTACTCAACCATCTATCAGGACATATTTCTTACCATCACAGTCATCTCAACCTCAACCAACATCACATCCTGTGAAGCCTTCATCTTCCAAACCTAATAGGACTAAGTTAGTACCTCAGTCTCAACAGAAGAGAAGGAGAATTGTTTTGAGAGATGAGTCAGACAATGAGGAACAGGTTTCAATATCAGAACCTATTGTTGTAGAAACTAAGAAGATTTCTTCTCATAAAGATACTGAAACTGGGAGTTCTAGGCCCCTCAAAAGGCTTAGAAAGCTTAAGACTGATGATGAAGCTCCCAAAGTCTCTACTTCTGCAAAGAGACTTAAAAAGCAAAGAGCCAGGAGGGCTGTAAGTGTTTCATCACACTCTGAAGCAACTCTAGAAGAAGCAGCTAAGGAAGGGGGTCAGGAATCTCTGATTCCAACAGAACCTATATTAATTGAATTACTTCCTACTGCTGAATCAGCTCAAAAGTCTCATATTCAAGAGCAAGGGGATATTCGAGAGACAGTGTCTACACCTCCTGTGTCTCCAATAATTGATCAAGTACATACTGAAGACCCAGGTACAAGTGCTGAAATTGATATTCATAACTTGATTGTACCTGAGGTTCTGTACTTGGAAGCTCCACCAACTCAACTCACTCCACCAACAACACCAATTCAAGATGCTGATTTCAATGAAGATATTCCAACCACACCAATTCTGAATCTGGATGATGAAAATCAGATTTTAGGTGAGCATCAAGATTTGGCTGTTGATCGGAACTTAGTTGCAGATCATAACTTAGAGGATGATGTTGAAGCCTCTATAGCCTCCCATATTGTTATTTTATCAGAGGATGCTGATGATGCAGGCTCTGTAAGTTCTGATGCTGATAATGCTGACATTACTGGTAAAGCTGATATAAATGTAGATGCTGATGCAGCTGGTCCATCTAGACATGCACCTCAACAAGCTCCATGCAAAGCTGATTTAGTCAAGAAGTTTTTAGAGGGGATGCACCAGTACCTTGGAGTGAAACTCCTAGAGGAAAGGAGTGGACTAAGGAATGGAACATAGTTAGTTTTGTTCCTTCTAAAAAAATTCTTGCTGAGCACCTTGCCAAAGCTGATGAAATGCTGATAAATGATGATTTCAAGGCACAGTTGAGAGTTACTGCAATGAGTACTAGGCACCTTCAAGGTCAACACTCCATAACTGATGACAAGGTGAATAAAATTTAGGAATCTTTGATCCAGCAAGATATGAATATAAAATTGGAAAAGAACAGATTTTTCTAGCCAGCCTTTGACAGAATTGGGTATATTGAAAAGACTCAGGAGAAGCAACAAGATCAAATTTCTGAAATTCTAAAGAATCAAGCTTCTCAGCAAACTCAACTCAATGAGAACCAATCCTCAGTGGAATTGCTTGTCTCTCTTCTTTTACCTGCTGATGCCAAAAAGGGGGGGGGAAGTAATTAAGTCCAAATGCAAATCTATTTAATCACTGAAGGGTAAGGATGATGGAAATGATGACCTGGGAAACTCTAGAATGGGTGGAGGTCATGGTCATGGCAAAGGTTTTTCATCAAGCAAAGTTGGAACTACAAGTGAAAGAACAAGTTCTGATATTGGGAGAAGAATAAGTTCTGATACTAGTAAAAGGATAAGTTCTACTGAACATCTGGAACTTGATGAAGAGATTTCAAAGAGATTATTTCTTAAAGAAAATCTTGGAATGGACTTTGAAAGTCTAAAGGAAGAAGAAGCTAGACTTAAAGTAGAAAAAGTCAACTTCAAATCTAAAGCTTCTGTTGTTGAAAAGAAACTTCCAAAACCTAAGGGTATTGTGATTAAGGAAAGGACAAATTTTGAGGCAACCAAAGCCAAATCACAAGTGGAGATAGATCCAAGATCCAAGGGCAAAGAAAAAATTGGTGAACCTGTAAAGGTATATATGCCAGTCTTGTATGAAGAAAAATCTGATGAAGATGCTAGTCTGATTTTCAAGAAAAAAGATATTCAAACAACCTCTGACATAGCTCATGTTGTTCAAGATCAGGACTTAGTAAATTCTGATATGACAGTGAAGTAAGCAACCTCTGACATAGCTCAAGTTGGCTTGATATCAGAAGATAAGGAAAAGGAAACCTCTGACATTGCTCATGTTAAACCTACAAAGATGCTATTACCAGGATTCACAAATGCTCCACATACTCAACTTTTAAAGACTAAATCAAGTGGTTTTGAAGCAAGGGTTGTTACAGGAAAGGAAGCAAGAGATAAATCAGGATTGGATAGTTCTAAAGAGAAGAGAGTAAGCAATACTACCAATAATCCAACTTCCTTAAGTGAACTAGGTGTAGGAGCAACTCCTGAGAGATTGAATCAACTTGAATCTGTACAAATGGTTTACCATTCTGTTTTGACAGAAGACATCATGTTATACTTTATGACAGATGGAAGGGTATTCTATATCAGGGAGAATGCAATTTTATTGAAGTATTTTGAAGAACTGGAACATGCTCTATTTCTGATTCCAGTTAAAAACAGATCAACAGATGGTGATGCAGGGTGTTTAAAGTCAAATATTCGGAGACAGAAGAAGCTTTATTCAGTAAAGTTTGACAGCCCATACTGTCCCAAGTACAGATCTCACAATGGAGAAATTGTTGAAATGAAGCCTAATACTCCTAAAATCATCACTACATTTTCTGGTATTAAGGGACTTGAATTCAATCTAGAGTCTGATAAAGCCTATATCATCAGACTAGCTCAGGACATAAGGAATGCTAAAATAAATTATCTCAGGGCAGCTATTTTTCAAACTGGTGAAGATACAGTTGAACTGAAGAATGCTAAAAGGAGAATGATCAATGAACTTGAATATGCTGAGAGATGTTTGTTGAAGAACTATCTCAGAACAACTCCTGACATCAAAGAGATCAGAAATTGAAGCCAAGTCAAAGATCTACAACTGCTTAAATTCTGAAGTGTATACAGACTGAAGCTGATATCAAACCTTGAGGATGGTAACGCTATAAGGACTGTAAGTTGTAGTTATCTAGTCAAATTCTCATGCATTTGTACTTAATGTTTTTGACATCATCAAATATCTGTTAAACTTGTATATTATGCTAATTTACAAGTTGGGAGGGATTGTTAGATATATTTTAATGTCATGTCTAATATGATTTGTGTTTAGTTTTCAGATCTTACTTAACAGGACAAATCAGGACTTAACTGGAAATCAGTACTTATACTGAAGTCAGGACTTAAGATATCAGAACTTAAGTTGTCAGAACTTCAGTTATCAGGAGATATTTATCAGGATATAATATCAGGACTTAAGGAGACGTTCAGATAAGGAAGGCGGCTGATTGAAAGGAAAGAAGATCGAGACAAACATAAGAAGAGATATGCATGGAGAAGAATTCTATGAAGAATAGAATACTTGGAAGAAAAGATAACTGATTGATATATATTAGGAAGCATAATTGTATTCGATATCAATTAGAAGATAATCTTGTAACTGTGTAGTATATAAACACAGGCATAGGGTTTACACTATATGTGTTATCATAATCGAGATTATTATTCATTGTAACCCTAGCAGCTCTCGTGATAATTTGTTCATCACTGAGAGAGGACAGTTCTTTGTAACAGAGTTTATTGTGTTAAATAAAATCTGTGATTTGTTACTTGAGTTCTTATATTCGATTTGATTGTAGTAAACACTGTATTCAATCCCCTTCTACAGTGTGTGTGACCTAACATGATATATTCAGTTGACATGTCATTTATAGCTTCATTACACTCATCTTTAGAAATGTGTGCTAGATTAGTAGTGATTACCTGATTGCTTGAAGAACTGACTTTTGCTTCATTTGATTTGGCCATTAGGGCTAGGTTGACATAGCTTGGTTCTTCATCTTCATCTTCTCCATTTGCTGCCTAGTCATTTTCTTGAGTAAGGAAATCCTTTTCCTTCTGTTTGAGCAATTCAAAGTATTTCTTCTTATAGTCAACTGGCTCAAACTTCTTTTTCTCAGAATTGGGCGTTCTGCATTCATTGGAAAAATGACCACTCAAGCCATATTTGAAACACTTAAATTTTGATTTATCCACCATATTTCTATTTGGCTTGGTTGCTCCAAAATTCTTTTGATTTTGAGCTTGGAAAATTTCCTTGATAGAAAAGCCAGATGTTCATATATGTCCTCCATTCCATCCTGACTAGGATGGTCTTCATCCTCAGCAATTAGCCCCTTTCCTTTGCCTTTATGAACCCTTGACTTTGATGCGGATTCCACAACTTCGACCTTTATCTCTTTCACTCTCTCTTGTTTAGCTACAAATGCAATAGATCATCCTTTCTTCCTTCCTTTCTATAACTGCTCATCTTGTTCCAACTCAAGCTCATAAGTTTTAGAATGCCATAAAGTCTTTTCAAAGTGAACTCCTTACAATCTTGAGAGCTTCTAAGAGAAACAGTCATAAGTTTCCAGTGTTTTGGTAGAGATCTGAGGAATTTCAGGTTAGAATCTTTTGTCTAATAGACTCTTCCCTGTAGCTTCAGTGCATTTAGTAATTTTTGAAATCTACTAAAAATGTCACTCAAAGATTCATTGTCTTCACAATAAAAGTGCTCATACTGTTGGATTAGAAGTTGCATCTTATTTTCCCCCACTTGTTCAGTTCCATCACATATGATTTGAATTGTATCCCAAATATCCTTAGCAGATTTACAGTTGATAACATTGTCAAACATATAGCTATTAAGACCATTGAACAAAATGTTCATAGCCCTTTTATCTTTGTACACTTGCTCAATGTCTTCATCAGTCCACTCAGATTGTGGCTTTGGAATGCTTTGCTCATTGCCTACAGCTCCATCAGTGTCTGTAGCGGCGTTTTGAGGAACATGAGGACCTTTTTCGATGCAATCAACATACCTTTCATCTTGAGTGTGACGGCCTCAACCCCGGGGTCAGGAGTTGACGTCACCAACAATAATAACCACAATAATAATACAATCCAATCCAATATTAATACATAAACACGCCCTCCTTCTTCCCAAAATCTTTTCCAGGTTTAAGTATGATTTAGATTACATAACTACTACAACCAAACTTATTTAACAAGTCTGACACAACTAACTTAATACAGAAACTCAACAAACCCCATTTGGTCAAACACCACTACCTCAGAGGAGCCTTGTACGGAAGGAGCGGGAACTCTGCCCTGACTATGATGGAAGAGTCTCATAAGCATCTTCAATTTACATATACAAAACATTGTGCAAGGGTGAGCAATAAATTGCTCAGCAGTCCCACTATTTTAATAACAAGTAAACAGTTTACGAAAAATATTGATATGAACAAAAATAATAACTTGTTCAAAACAGATAGGTAATGTATAAACTGGATATTCAAAACTAGCATGCTCGGTAAAATAATAACATCAGTCGTGTGCTGTGTGTAAATATCATTGTCCAATTTTAGCATGTTATTCACGTTTATAACTCAACTGTATAAATCACTTGTTCAGTTACGGGATTCATAAAACCCAAATCAAATACGTAGTGGATATATGAAGACAGCTGATTAGGCTATCAACACCAGAAGACTCCATATGCCATCCGATAAACCTGTTCTGGAACTCAGAGACTAGCTAGGTCTCTAGCATGCTGGACTAATCGGTTAAGTAGTGCGCGCAATCGAGTTAGCCGCTTACCCAACCAAAATAGGCCACACTAGCCCCAATGTATCCAATATTTGATTATTTTTATTCGGTTTTCAAATCACTTGTACCTATCTCAGTTTAAAACTGTTCATTTAACAACACACATAAAATTTGGTTCACAAAATCATTTTCAGTCGGAGATAGGTACCTTTTCGAAGTTACTTTTACCCAAAACAAATTTTAACAAATAATTTATAACTACATGGGATACGTAACTTAAAATGTTTATGTTCCTGTTCGAGAATAAAATAACAGTCTATTCATATATATTGACCCATAAAAGTATGGTCAGGGGTACTTGCCTTGCGGAGCTTTACAACTATTACTGATTGACCTTGGACCGACTGGGATGCTCGGCTTTATCTTCTAATTATTAGACTATCCTGGATCCAACTTCAACACTCAGGTCCTTCGATTGGAACCTTGTTGAGCTGGTCAACTGATCACTAGGCTATCTTTAGTTCTACGTCAACTCTCAAGTTTTCCGACTAGAACCTACAGAGTCGAAATACCTTATGTTAGACGACCAGTTATGCTTGACATATCCTCGCTATCAATTCTACTCGAACGATATCAAATCCCAACTCATAATTATACATATTAGTATAATACACGTACTACGGTTCACATATTCAAAACTCGGTTATGTAATCATTTTTGGAAAAATACATATACCCGTCGCTTTGGGAAGACAGGGTTGTCAGCTATATTACAAAAAAAAATTATCACGACACGCAAGTAGGTTCCGTAAAGTACTTATTTATAATTATACAAGAATATATGTTCGACTGTTATTTCTGACAATTACAAGATACGTTTCTGTATTTTTCGAATTTAATTTCTCGAAAATCGGGCAGCATTTCCTCTATCTATCGGACTACCAGTTGAAACATAATCGACGCACCAAACCAATCAATCAACCAAATCCAATTCCAACTCCACTAATTATTAACTATTTTATTCTAAATTAAAATACAACTAAGTTTATTCTTTATTTATATTAGGACTCATATTTTTTTATCACTGTCCACCGTTAGCTCATCGAAATTCATCGCTGACGGCGGTGAGTCTCGGAGGTACCCATTTCGGATTCTAGTCATGAGTTTCACCGATTATTTTTAGAATCGAAAAATAAAAATTTGAACCATCAAAATATTTCATCGATTTTTTACTAATCGAAAATTAAATTTTACACTTCGAATTTCTTCAAAATAATTGAAAAAAATAAAGAAATAACAACCGAACCGAAGTAATAGAACCACCATCACAGAAGCCACGTGCCTACGCGCTGCAACCAGGCCACCACACCTCTCGGAATTCCGAGAGGCAGCAACCAGAAAAAAAGAGAGAAAACAATCGATTGCAACATATACATATACACATACTTATATATATATATGCAATCAACAAAACTCAAAAACCGAAACACATTTGTGAATCAGCAAAGCCCTACCGGAAAACAAGAAATAACCGGTACTTACCAGAAAGAAAAAGAAAACGCCAGTAATTGTTTCAAGAAAGGAAAGGGATGGAAGCGGGGAGGTGGAAAAAGAAAGGGAGAGAGAAGAGGTGAGAAGTGATTGTGCAAGGTCGAGAGAGGGGAGACTTAGAGAGATTAGGGAGAAGAGGGATCAGAGAGATTTTTGATCAGGATAAAAGAAATGAAGGGTATTGATCAATTCATGTATATCTAATTTACATAACACGTGTCCACCTATTTGACACATACTCATTTTCCGACTGCAAACCCAATTTTACAAATTTAATGAATAAAGGCGCGATTAAATGAAACCTAAAAATCACCAAAATAATTCTAAAATTCTAGGAATAATTAAAACCTAGTAAAATGAAAGTTTCATAAATTTTAAAATCATTTTTGAATCGCGCATAATACCCCGCATTTTACGATTTAACGAATAAACGTGTGGGTGAATTTATTCCAGAAATTTTCAGAAATAATTTAAAAACTCTCAAAATATTAAAAATTTAATAGAATATGAGTTTCAAAATTTTTGAAGCATTTTGGGATTTAATATTAAATTTACACTTTAATACAATCAGAAAATCATTTAGGTATAAATATTCACTGAAATATTATTTTCTAAATTTTATAAATTCTCAAAAAAATTTATTGAAATTATAAAAGAATGAAAATAATTTTTGAGACAATTCAAATATTTATGAAAATAAATCTTCAACATAATCACTTTTAAAAATGAAAACAATACAATTCGACTCAGCATTTAATAACACAATTAATCCTTGAACATCACAGAGTCACACTCAGCTAATATTAAATACAGCACACTGATGACAGAACCATAACATATTTCATTCATTTAATAATTCAATAATTACACTTATAATAATACAAAAGTACGATTTTGCTTACGATTGCTGCTTACTACGACTATGAGATCTGGCAAATGGACGTAAAAACGGCCTTCCTCAATGGGGAACTTGAGGAGGAAGTGTATATGACACAGCAAGAGGGTTTTCTTTCCAAGGGAAATGAACACCTAGTGTGTAAGGTGCTGTGAACCATATATGGTTTAAGGCAAGCTTCTCGTAGATGGAATATCTGTTTTGATGAGACAATCAAAGAGTTTAGTTTTATCAAAAACATAGATGAACCATGTGTCTACAAGAAGGTTAGTGGGAGTGCGGTAACATTTCTTGTATTGTATGTGGATGACATACTTCTTAAAGGAAATGATATACCGATGCTACAATCAGTCAAAGTATGGCTATCAAAGAACTTCACCATGAAGGACTCGGGAGAATCATCCTACATTCTCGGTGTGAAGATCTATAGAGATAGATCTAGAAAAATGATAGGTCTTACCCAGGGTACATACATCCAGAAAGTGTTTAAAAGCTTTAGCATGAAAAACTTCAAAAGAGGTCTCATACCGATGAGCCATGGAGTGTCTCTTTTCGAAAAAATGTCTCCTAAGACACCTGAGGAAAGAGAGCGTATGAGTAAGATTCCTTATGCTTAGCAATAGGATCTATCATGTACGCGATGATGTGTACAAGGCCTGATGTTGCTTATTCAATTAGTGTGACGAGCAGATATCAGTCCAATCCAGGTGAAGACCACTAAAAAGCAGTGAAAAACATCCTTAAGTACTTGCGAAGGACTCAGGACATTTTTCTTATTTTTGGTGGTGAATTTGAGTTGAAAATAGAGGGTTATACTGACTCTAGTTTTCAATCAGAAAGTGATAGCAAATCCATGTCAGGGTACGTGTTTACTCTGAATGGTGTTGTAATTCAGATTGTTAAAGGAGGAGATGTCAACGTCGAGAGAGTTGACACACATAACAACGTAGCAGACCCACTCACAAAGCCACTTTCTCAGAGTCACTTTGATCGTCATAAAGACAAGATGGGTATTAGATACCAGAGTGATTGGCTTTAGTACAAGTGGGAGATTGAAAGAGATATGTCCTAAGTCCAATCATGTATGAGGATTTAGGAATAACTTTTATGTAATCTGTTTTGATTTCATTGATATTAATGAAAGGATTGTTTTGTTTTTATTGTGGGCTCTATCTATTTAAATGTTTAAATAAGATATACCACAGTTTAGAGTAAAACTTTTTATCGATTGTGATGAGATCATAATAATGAGACCTAAAAGATGATAACTCTAAACTTAAATAGTTCCTGGTCGTAGGATTACTAACTGGTAATTAATAATCCGCAAAGATCGGTACATACTATGCTTGCTTCATTATGAAGGATGCCTGTTCTCATAGACATTTGTGTGGTGACACTATAGCTAGTTTGTAGGTGCTTATTATAGAATAAGTTCACTGAACATGACTCACACAGCTGAACAACTGATGGAGTTCACTCACGTGCAGCAGTTATTCACATAGTGATAGTTGTACAAGTATCCTTAGACTTGAGCTCATCATAGTCATCTTGTGTACACTGAACTATGCTTTGGTTTAGTTCTTAGTCTCAAGGGACAATTATAAGGGCTCTACTGGGTATAGGAATTTGTACACGAAGATAGTGTATGATCAATAAAGGATCTACCCCTTCCAGTGTAGGAAGAGAATGTTCAATGCTGATCCACTTATGTAAGTTCAGTAATCCCTGGCCAGAGTGAATGAAATTAGAAAGGAGTTTCTAATTTTATATTAAATAGAACTAAGCATAGTGAATGGGAAAGCAAGTGATTAAATAAGATAGGCTTGACACAAGTTCCATGCCTTGTATTTAATCGTGACATTGCAGGGTAGAAGGAATTAATTGTACTGTAGCTACTCACTGAATAGGTTCTTAGTATTCTAAGCAGTGAATTCGTATTATCCGGATAGTCGCGATATGCTTAGAAGTATCCCTCACGATGTAGAATAAATATGATTAATTAGTTAATCATATTTAATGAATTAAAGAATTTATATAAATAATGATAAAATAGTTTTATTATTATTTATTTCTACTACCGGCTTAATATTGACCCTACAGGGTCACACCATAAAAGAGAATGATTTAATGGTGGATGAATTAATTAATAATGGCTGATAATTATTTATTTATGAAATAATTAATTAATTGATAAATTTAATAATTGATCAAATGAGATTTAATTGATTATAAATTAATTAAGAAAAGGTTCTTAATATTATTATTAAGAATTTAATTTTTGGAAATTAAATCAAGTGAGAGAATTATTTCTAAAGAGTTTAGAAAAAGGATTAATAATTAAAAGGTGTTTTAATTATTAGTGAGAATAATATAGGGTTAATAATAATAATATTTGATGGGAAAATTTTCAGCTGAAAATTTTGCCTATAAATATACTATTATAAACCCTATTTTTGCCTCAACCAAAAAGATTTACAAAACCCTAATTCTCTCCATCTCCTCCTCCTTCATTACATCGTTTTCTTGGTGGATACCGGTGGAGTGCTTCACACTTGAGGAGCAGTTGCTAAGGATCTCCGTTCATCGTTCTTGGATCGCTATTAAAGACCTCCATCTTTCCATTAACGTAAAGCTTCTTAAGGTAAATACACTGAACTACGAATTAAATATTATTTTTTGCATGGATCCTACGGAGGGTTTCGGTTTTTTTTTAAAGATTAAATTTACGTTTTCGCTGCGTTTATGTGCTAAAAACCCTTCAAAGATCACATAGGATGGGGCTATAACCAAACACATTTACTTTATTGCACTTTATATTTACTTGTTTATTTAATTTTATATATGAGATATATGCCTATGTTTACCAAGCGATGATAGATTTAGGTGAACTTAAATCAATATAAGGCGTGCTCTAGAAAATCTAGAATAGGAATCGTTTCTTGCCTTAACAATAAATATTATGAATACGATCATGAGATTCTTGTGTTTATGAAACACGTAATTGAATATGAATTTTCAATATTGAGAGAAAGGATGATTCTGTCAACAACAGATTTCTATCTGTAAGAAAGGGTTATTAAGTGATGCCTCTTGACAATGCTCCACCCGATCTGGCAATCATCTGATTATCGATTATTGATTTGAAATATTTAATTTAAAAGGAAGAATCTCTTTATAATATGATTATGATTGTAACGTAATATAATCCCTCTAAAATTAAATAATATCATGTAGTAATTGGCCAATGACACAACGGGCTTGTGTCGGTCATAGCCTTCCAACATGGTAGAAAGTGGTTCTTATTTTTAAATCATTATTGTTTCGTGCTACAGCCGAGGGCTTTGATTTCAAAATAAGAAATACTTGTCTATTATATAGAGATGTGTACATTGAATTAGAATCTAAAGGTCGGTACGTGCTACAGCCGTGGGCCGTTGGAGACTGATTCAATTGTACGAAATATTGGTTTAGACTTGACTTAGAATATTGAGTTTGTCGTGCCACAGCCGTGACTCAATTATTCAAGAGGCTAAACTTATATTAGGGAATAACATAAGATGTAATTGACAAGAGTTCTCTGCCTATTGAACATCACATGACGTTTCGTGCCACAGCCGAGGTTGTTTGATGGAATGTAGGATCCCTATTCCCACTAGCATTATGAATGCTTAATTTTCACTTAGGGGGTTGAAAAAATTAGATAAACTAGTGGGAGACACTTATGAATAAAGACCCGATTCATATAGTGTTTTGAAATGAAATTGAATATTTGCTAAGTGTTGTTATGTGTTTATCATTTACAGATTTACTATATTCGTCATGTCTTCTGCACTATCACTCCGGAGCATACTAGATGCTCACAAGTTGGGGCACTGGAAGAGGAACTGCAAGGTTTACCTTGCAGAATTGAAGAAGAAGAAGGGTAGTAAGACTACCGCTTCTAATTCAGGCATGTTCATGATCGAAGTTAATATGTCACTGGGTCAAATTTCTACTTGGGTATTAGATACCGCCTGTGGTTCTCATATTTGCAATTCGTTGCAAGGACTAAAGGGAAGTAGGACTCTTGAAAAAGAGTAGGTGATTCTACGTATGGGCAATGGAGCAAGGGTTGCGGCCATATCTGTAGGATCATTTAGTTTACATATGCCTACGGGCAAGACTATTATTTTGAATAATTGTTATTACGTTCCCTCTATTGTGAGGAATATTGTTTTTATTCCTATGTTGGATGTGGATGGTTTTTTATTTATTATTAAGAATAATGAACGTTCTATCCTTAGAGATAATGTTCTTTTTGGACGTGGCATTTTAAATAATGGTCTGTATGTATGTGACGTAGAGCATGCTTTACTTCAGATTGAACAAACTAATAAAAGAAAATGAGATGATGAAAATCTGACCTATTTATGGCACTGTAGGCTAGGTCATATTAGTGAAAATAAACTGCGGACATTGCATAAGGAAGGGTTACTTGACCCCTTTGATTTTGAATCATATCCTACATGCGAGTCTTGTCTATTGGGTAAAATGACCAAATCTCGAATTAGTGGACATGGAGAGAGGGTTGCAGATTTGCTAGGATTGGTACACACAGATGTATATGGACCAATGTCTACGCAAGCCATGGGTGGATTTTCGTACTTTATTAGTTTCATAGATGATAGATCTAGATTCGGATATGTATATTTGATGAAACACAAGTCTGAAGCCTTTGAAAAGTTTAAAGAATATAAACATGAAGTGGAGAAACAAACCAAACACAGTATTATAACTCTTCGATCAGATCGAGGTGGTGAATCCTTGAATGGAGAGTTTCTAGATTATCTCAAAGAAAATGGTATAGTCTCCCAGTGGACTCCTCCATATACTCCACAGTTAAATGGGGTATCTGAAAGGAGAAATCGAACTTTGTTAGACATGGTTCGGTCCATGATGAGCTATGCGAATCTTCCAGTATTCCTATGGGGTTATGCATTGGAAACCTCAGCATATTTACTGAATAAGGTGCCTTCCAAATCTGTTCCTCAAACACCATATGAGATATGGAAATAAAGAAAACCGAGTCTTAAACACGTTAAGATTTGGGGGTGTCCAGCTTATGTCAAGAAAGTTGACCCAGATAAGCTGGAATCTTGATTCATAAAATGTAATTTTGTGGGATATTCTAAAGAGACTTTGGGATATTACTTTTACACCGATCATCGGGTGTTTGTCCCCAGACATGCTACCTTCTTGGAAAAGGAGTTTATCCTTGAAGGAAATAGTGGGAGCAAAATTGAACTTGATGAAGTTCAAGAAGCACAACCTACTACGAATCAAGTGGAAACACCTGTTCAGACTGAACAACCTTCTGTAGAACAGCCCATTCGTAGGACAGGGAGAGTGTCTCGCCAACCTGAGAGGTATTATGGCCTTGTCATTGAGAATGACAATGAGTTGTCAATCATTGATGATGACAACCCTGTGACCTATAATGAGGCTATGAGTAGTGTTGAATCAGAGAACTGGCATAGTGCCATGAAATCCAAAATGAAATCTATGTATACCAACCAAGTATGGACTCTGGTTGAGGCGCTTGAAGGTGTTAAGCCTATTGGGTGCAATTGGGTATATAAAAGAAAGATTGGAGCAGATGGCCAGGTGGAGACCTATAAGGCCAGGCTCGTGGCAAAAGGATTGAAACAAAGGCAAGGGATTGACTTTGATGAAACTTTTTCACCTGTAGCCCTGTTAAAATCAATTCGGATTTTGCTTGCGATTGCTGCTTACTACGACTATGAGATCTGGAAAATGGACGTGAAAACAGCCTTCCTCAATGGGGAACTTGAGGAGGAAGTGTATATGACACAACCAGAGGGTTTTCTTTCCAAGGGAAATGAACACCTAGTGTGTAAGCTGCTGCGAACCATATATGGTTTAAGGCAAGCTTCTCATAGATGGAATATCCGTTTTGATGAGACAATCAAAGAGTTTGGTTTTATCAAATATAGATGAACCATGTATCTACAAGAAGGTTAGTGGGAGCGCGGTAACATTTCTTGTATTGTATGTGGATGACATACTTCTTATAGGAAATAATATACTGATGTTACAATCAGTCAAAGTATGGCTATCAAAGAACTTCATCATGAAGAACTTGGGAGAAGCATCCTACATTCTCGGTATGAAGATCTATAGAGATAGATCTAGAAGAATGATAGGTCTTACCCAGGGCACATACATCCAGAAAGTGCTTAAAAGGTTTAGCATGGAAAAGTCCAAAAGAGGTCTCATACCGATGAGCCATGGAGTGTCCCTTTCCGAAAAAATGTCTCCTAAGACACCTGAGGAAACAGAGCGTATGAGTAAGATTCCTTATGCTTCAGTAATAGGATCTATCATGTACACGATGTTGTATACAAGGCCTGATGTTGCTTATTCAATCAGTGTGACGAACAGATATCAGTCCAATCCAGGTGAAGACCACTAGAAAGCAGTGAAAAACATCCTTAAGTACTTGCGAAGGACTCATGAAATTTTTCTTGTTTTTGGTGGTGAATCTGAGTTGAAAATAGAGGAGATGTCAACGTCGAGAGAGTTGACACACATAACAACGTAGAAGACCCACTCACAAAGTCACTTTCTCAAAGTCACTTTGATCGTCATAAAGACAAGATGGGTATTAAATACCATAGTGATTGGCTTTAGTACAAGTGGGAGATTAAAAGAGATATGTCCTAAGTCCAATCATGTATGAGGATTTAGGAATAACTTTTATGTAATCTTTTTTGATTTTATTGATATTAATAAAAGACTTGTTTTGTTTTTATTGCGGGCTCTTTCTATTTAAATATTTAAATAAGATATACCATATTTTAGAGTAAAGGTTTTTATGGATTGTGATGAGATCATAATAATGAGACCTAAAAGATGATAACTCTAAACTTAAATAGTTCCTGGTCGTAGGATTACTAACTGGTAATTAATAATCCACAAAGATCGGTACATATTATGCTTGCTTCATTATGAAGGATGTCTGTTCTCATAGATATTTGTGTGGTGACACTATAGCTAGTGTGTAGGTGCTTATTATAGAATAAGTTCACTGAACATGACTCACACAGCTGAACAACTGATGGAGTTCACTCACGTGTCAGCAGTTATTCATATAGTGATAGTTGTACAAGTATCCTTAGACTTGAGGTCATCATAGTCATCTTGTGTACACTGAACTATGCTTTGGTTTAGTTCTTAGTCTCAAGGGACCATTATAAGGGCTCTACTGGGTATAGGAATTTGTACACGAAGATAGTGTATGATCAATAAAGGATCTACCCCTTCCAGTGTAGGAAGAGAATGTTCAATGCTGATCCACTTATGTTAGTTCAGGAATCTCTGGCCAGAGTGAATGAAATTAGAAAGGAGTTTCTAATTTACATTAAATAGGACTAAGCATAGTGAATGGGAAAGCAAGTGATTAAATAAGATAGGCTTGACACAAGTTCCATGCCTTGTATTTAATCGTGACATTGCAGGGTAGAAGGAATTAATTATATGGTAACTACTCACTGAATAGGTTCTTGGTATTCTAAGCAGTGAATTCGTATTATCCGGATAGTCGCGATATGCTGAGAAGTGTCCCTCACGATGTAGATAAATATGATTGATTATTTAATCATATTTAATAAATTAGAGAATTTATATAAATAATGATAAAATAGTTTTATTATTATTTATTTCTACTACCGGCTTAATATTGAACCTACAGGGTCACACCATAAAAGAGAATGATTTAATGGTGGAGGAATTAATTAATAATGGCTGATAATTATTTATTTATGAAATAAATAATTAATTGGCAAATTTAATAATTGATTAAATGAGATTTAATTGTTTATAAATTAATTAAGAAAAGGTTCTTAATATTATAAATTAAGAATTTAATTTTTGGAAATTAAATCAAGTGAGAGAATTATTTCTAAAGAGTTTAGAAAAAGGATTAATAATTAAAAGATGTTTTAATTATTAGTGAGAATAATAAAGGGTTAATAATAATAATATTTTATGGAAAAAATTTCAGCTGAAAATTTGGCCTATAAATATACTATTATAAACCCTATTTTTGCCTCAACCAAAAAGATTTACAAAATCCTAATTCTCTCCATCTCCTCATCCTTCATTACATCATTTTCTTGGTGGATACCGGTGGAGTGCTTCACACTTGAGGAGCAGCTGCTAAGGATCTCCGTTCATTGTTTTTGGATCGCCATTAAAGACCTCCATCTTTCCATTAACGTAAATCTTCTTAAGGTAAACATACTGAACTATGAATTAAATATTATATTTCGCATGGATCCTGCGGAGGGTTTCATTTTTTTAAGATTTAAATTTACGTTTTCGCTGCGTTTATGTGCTAAAAACCCTTCACAGCCACTGGGAGCCAGCCAACCCACCAGAGGCCAGCTATACCAGATTTCCAAGTCTATGGAAAGAAACATGGTAGAGTTTACAACAAGTTGAATGTGGTCTGCTACAGATGCAACCAGAGGGGGCACTATTCAGAGGCGAGCCGTAATCAGCCAGCCAGGGAGCCAGCCAACAAGGATCAGCCTACCAAAAATCAGACAGGAAAGGTTCTAGCAATTGTGTATACCTGCTTCAAGTACGGAAAGCCAGACACATAGCAAGGGATTGCAAGGCACCAGTTTCAGTCAATAATACACTGCGAATCATGGGAGCCCCTCCAGTAGTGAATAAATCTCCTAGAGCTAGAGTTTCTGACATGTATGTGAAAGATGCTATCATGGATACTGATGTTATGGCAGGTACGCTTAATGTGAACTCCTTTTGTCCTAAAGTGCTAGTAGATTCGGGAGCAACTCGATCATTTATTTCTCGAGATTTTGTTGATAAGTTGAATTGCCCAATTGAATTGTTAAGTGAGATTATGACGTTAAAATTAGTAAATCAGGAGCGTGTATTTGTGAACCAAGTGTGTAAGGACTGTGAGATTGATATCTCTGGCAATAAGTTTGACGCTGACTTGATACCATTTAAGTTAGGAGAGTTTGACATTATTTTAGGAATGGACTGGCTATCTAAGCATGATGCTCATATAGGCTTTCATAAAAAGAAGGTAATTTTAAAGACGTTAGACGAGAAGGTGGTGATGTTTAAAGGTCAGAAGCAAGCAAAGAAGTTGTTGACGATGATTCAAGCTGAGAAACTATTACGACCAGGATGTGAGCATTTCTTGCCTACGTGATAGATAGAAGTCAGGAGCCAGCAAAACTGGAAGATATTCCAGTGGTAAATAAATTTCTAGGCGTATTTCCAGATGAACTACCAGGACTTCCTCCAGATAGAGAAATTGAATTTGCAATCGACTTAGCACCTGGAATGGAACCAGTATCTAAGGCCCCTTACAGAATGGCGCCAGTTGAAATGAAGGAGCTAGCAAAGAAATTACAATAATTATTAGAAAAAGGAGTGATTCGACCCAGTGTATCCCCATGGGGTGCACCGGTGTTATTTGTTAAAAAGAAAGACGGAAGCATGAGGCTATGCATCGACTATCGAGAACTTAATAAGCTTACGATCAAAAATAAGTATCCATTACCACGAATCGATGATTTGTTTGACCAGCTGAAAGGAGCCAAGTACTTCTCTAAGATTGATTTGAGATTCGGATATCACCAATTGAAAATCAAACCTGAAGATATACCAAAGACAGCTTTCAGAACAAGGTACGATCATTATAAATTCCTAGTGATGTCTTTTGGATTGACAAATGCCCCAATAGCATTTCGGGACTTGATGAACATAATTTTCAAGGAATATTTGGACAAGTTTGTAATTGTGTTTATCGATGATATTTTGATCTACTCCAAGTCAACGGAAGATCACACGGAACATCTAAAGACAACTTTGGAGATTTTGAGGAAGAAGAAGTTATATGCAAAGTTTTCAAAGTGTGAATTTTGGTTACAAGAAGTCCAATTTTTAGGACACGTAGTAAGTAATGAAGGAATCAAAGTGGACCCAGCAAAGATTAAAGCCATTACGAATTGGGAAAGACCAAAAACACCAACAGACGTAAGAAGTTTCTTGGGATTAGCTGGATATTATCGATGATTTGTTCAAGATTTCTCGAAGATTGCGACGCCTTTGACAAAGCTTACCAGGAAAAGTGAGAAGTTTATATGAAACGAGAAATGCGAAGAAAGTTTTCAAGAATTAAAGAAGAGACTAATCACGGCACCTATTTTGTCACTTCCAGATGATCAAGGGAATTTTGTTATCTATAGTGATGCTTCTCATAAGGGATTAGGTTGTATTTTAATGCAGCATCATAAAGTTATTGCATATGCGTCGAGACAACTGAAACCACATGAGCAGAAGTATCCTACTCATGATTTGGAACTAGCGGCAATAGTATTTGGCTTGAAGATTTGGAGACATTACTTATATAGAGAAAAATGCGAGATCTATACTAATCACAAAAGTTTGAAGTACATATTCACGCAAAAGGAGCTCAACATGAGACAAAGAAGATGGTTGGGGTTGATTAAGGATTATGATTGTACGGTTAACTATCATCCAGGAAAAGCGAATTTGGTGGCAGATGCGTTAAGCAGAAAGGAAAGAATGAACATGCTGACGATACCTGAAGAATTATACAGGGAATTTCAGAAATTGTAATTGGAGGTCAGAATTTGCAAACCTAGTGAAGTAAAGATGTATAGCATGACGTTTCAGCCAGAATTACTAGAAAAAATAAGAAACTACAAAGAGGAAATAATGGATCAGGATATCAATCGTTTGGTTGGAGAAGAGTTATGCACTCAGAAGGACGCTCAGGGTATTCTTCTATTTTCATCCAGTATTTGGATACCACCAGTGGCAGAACTGGAGAATGAAATGCTGCATGAAGCTCACAATTTAAGGTATTCCATTCATCCGGGAAGTACCAAGATGTACAGAGATTTAAAAGAAAATTATTGGTGGCCGGACATGAAGAGAGAAATTACGGAATGGGTCAGCAAATGTTATACGTGTCAGAGAGTGAAGGCAGAGCAACAGAGACCAAGCGGATTATTACAATCATTGGAGATTCCAGAATGAAAGTGGGAGCACATTGCTATGGATTTTATAGTTGGATTACCAAGGACGAAAGCGAACCATGATTCTATTTGGGTCATAGTGGACAGACTAACCAAATCAGCTCATTTCTTGCCTATCAATGAAATATTTTCACTAGATAAGTTGGTCCACATGTATTTGAAGGAAATAGTAGTTCGTCACGGAGTCCCTATGTTTATTGTATCTAATCGAGATCCACGATTCAATTCAAAATTTTGGAGAAGTTTTCAGGAATGCTTGGGAACCAGGCTAAACATGAGTATGACTTATCATCCACAGACAGAAGGCTAAAGTGAGAGAACAATCCAGACTATTGAAGATATGTTACGTATTTGTGCTATTAACTTTAAAGGAAATTAGGACGAGCATTTACCCTTAGTGGAATTTGCTTATAATAACAGTTATCATGCCAGTATTGGAATGCCTCCCTATGAAGCTCTTTATGGACGCAAATATCGATCACCGGTATATTGGGACGAAGTCGGAGAGCGTAAAATACTTGGACCTGGATTGGTGCAGTAGACAAAAGAGGTTGTGGAAGTCATCCAGAAAAGGCTGATTACAACACATGATCGTCAAAGAAAGTATGCAGATCAATCCAGAAAGGACATGGAATTTGAAGACGGAGATCTAGTGTTATTAAAAGTGTCACCGTGGAATGGATTGACTAGATTCGGAAGAAAAGGAAAACTCAGTCCCAGATACGTTGGACCTTTTGAAATACTAAAACGTGTCGGCAAAGTAGCTTATGAATTGGCGTTACCCCCACACATGGAGCACATCCATAATGTTTTCACGTATCAATGCTTAAGAAATATAACCCAGATTCTAAGCATGTAATCGAGTATGAGCCGATAGAACTTCAGGCAGATTTATCATATGTAGAGAATTTGATAGAGATTCTAGAAAAGAGAGAAAAGATATTGAGAAATAAAGTTGTAAAGTTAGTAAAAGTATTGTGGAGAAACCCAAAGGTTGAAGAGTAAACCTGGGAACTAGAAAGTGATATGCGAGAAAAACTTGTTTACTTAGGAGATTCTGAGGACAGAATCCTTTTTGGGGGGAGGATGTAATATACGGGATATCGCGTATAATTATTTTATCAATAAATGATTTTTATGTAATTATTATGTGAATTTTGGTGAACTATCTGCTGATTGATAATAATATTTAGATGTATATATGTGATAAAATGTGAGTGTGTTAATTCTATTATGTCCAGAATAAAATATAGATAATTAAGGAATTTTTCTGGTAATTTTTGGAGTGTTATATGATTTTATAGTAATTTATGAATTTATTAATTATTTTCTGAATAAATACAAAATTATTTTAAAATGTCAGGAATCGTCCAACCTCAACCGTTTTTACGTTTTTACAACCCGAAACTCGTCCGAAAACTCCTTCCTAACCTAATCTGGTAATTCCGGACATTTTCCGTGTTTTGACTTTTTCGATCCAGATTACGGTTTGACCCGTACCGTCCTGCGTACAATTTTCAATAAGATAATTGTTTCGATATACCAACAAAACCCGTATTCTCGAAAGACGGGATAATATTACATTATTTTTGTATAAAGTGTTTTATAAAAAGCCCGGTTGGGATAATTATCCAATACGGGTATTAAATCGGATCGTTTTTGTAGTTACTTAACGGCTAAGTAACTAATTTAACGATCCAAAACGATCCAACATGAACCAATATTCCATAAATATATATAGCCCTTTTATTATTTCATTTTATTCGTAATAATCATAATCGATCAGTAAACAATAAGAAATAAATAGAAAAACCTAAAAACGGTACGTTCTTGAGAATCAAACGTACGAACGAAGGCGTTATCGAACTCCGATTCGGGCGTGCAACATATCATAACGAAGCTCTCGAAAACCTCTTTCTGAATCCACCATCTTTTTTTTTCCCGGAAATCAATGTATTTTTCTGATTTAATTATTTTAATTTAAATTAATTATGGATTAAATTATGAATTTTTGTTCTTGATGTTTTTGATATGATTTGATGGCATAATAATGTAGATCTTTTCTTCCTGGTCATTTTGGTATATTATATGTCAAAAACCGAGTTCAATAACATATAGAAATTTAAGTTTGATTTTCGAATTCAAAAATTAGGGTTTATAGCTATGAATGTTCTGAATTGAAAATTAGGCGTTTCTTTGTTAGGGGTTATTAGTTGAAATTGATTACACTAAGTTGTCGTGGAAAGACAAGTCGATTGGTATATACGTGATAAACAAACGATAAAGGGAAGGGGATGATCGGAAAATTGATGCCAACGAAGGCGTAACTTTTCGGTTGAATTTCCGGCTTACTCGTTGATTGTTTGATCAAACTAATGGCATAATCGTGTTCCTGAAAGCTTGTAGTTTATTCCCTGTAAATTTCACGCGTTTCTAAGTTGTTTTGGTGGTGGCCGGAAAAGCTCCGAGCGGCGGCCATGGCTGCCGGCCGCCGGAGGTGGAAGAAGGAGGATAGAGATGGTAGAATTACCATTCTACCCGCCCAATTTGTAAAACTTTATAAATTGCTCCCTGTCTTTTTAAAAACTTATAAAATTCAGATTTCTATTTATAAAAATTCCAAAAATCAGATTTATGTTTATATAATAACAAAAATTGTATTTTCTTTTTTATATTATTTTCAAAATTTTTTTTAATTTCCAAACATTCCAAAAATGGTTATTTAAATTCCGAAAATTTGTTTTTAATTCAAAAATAAATCTAAATTATATATTTAATTAATTTTAGTTAATAATTAATTAATTAATTAGTCAATCAATTTAAATAGTAATTGATTAATTAGTTTAATTATTTATTAATTGATTTTAATTAATTAATTAATTAGATTTAATTATTTAAAAATGATTTAAAAATTCTAAAAAATAGTTTCGAGCTTTAAAATATTCTTTAAAATTATTTTCATGGCTCGATAATTATTATAAAATTATTTTAAAGCTAGATTCAGGTATTCAAACCCTGTTATTTAATTTTAAAATGATCCGGAGTCCCGTTTAAATTCCGAAAAATGTTCAAAAATTCATATTAAATACCTGGAAAATCATTTTAATCCCGAATCTTCTTTGAAAAATTATTTGGATTAAATGTCTTACGTGCTATGTGTTATACGTGATCCAATTGCTGTGTAATATGATTGTATGTGCATTGTTTAACGATTTTATTCATAACTTTCAATCCGTACGTCGGATTTGGGTGAAATGAAGGGTAGTTAGAAGCTTGTAACGAATAGAAGGTGATGAGAAGTAATATTGATAAGTACATGTGATATGTAACCGAGGAAGCAAGATATAGAAAAGGGAAGCAGGTGGTCAAGGAGTGGGAACCACGTGACAAGTGCTAGTAAAGTGAAAGCGAATTGATAAGGCAAGTGTTTCTTTTCCTCTTGATTATATTGCAAGTATTTTGGAACGCTCTTTATTATGTTGCTATTACTCTAAACGGTTAATATTCTATATTGGAAGTACTTTGAAGTACTTAACCCAAACCCTGATTCGTATTGATCTCGAGCCATCAGCATGTTTCTTCATAACCGTTGATTGTTGAATTAATATATACAAACTACACCTATAAGATACTACTCCACAAATACATACCTACCACATACTAATTCATGATATGAAATTGCTTATCATACCGACCCTTATATCTTGCGTAAAAGAAGACCAATTCTTGTAACTCTTGAACCCGTGAGTCTTCTGCTTTCTGTTTCTTTCCTTGATTGAAACCCAACCTTTCAGATTTCCTTGTTATTTTATGGAATTACAGATCATCCTATGTTTCAAAATAAATGTTGTTTATGATTCAACTATTGAGTTACATTGCTTTTCATATTATGAATCTAGAATTGGATTGTTTTTGAATATGGACCAGATTCGTGGTCGGACCAGATTCGTGGTCATAATAGGCCAATGTGTGCCTTGGATCCAGTATATAGAGCAAAGCGGGGAGCCTTGCTCGGGGTTAGTGCGTGACTGATCAGCAGCCTAACTTTGGTTTTTAAAATAAAATTAATATCAAATTATAATCACTGCTTATCAATAAACTTGATTCCTTATATCATTTCAATTGATCATTGTTAATCTTAGTTACTATTATTATGACTTGCTGAGCTAGTTAGCTCACTCTTGCCAATCTGTTTATATTATTTTCCAGTGAAAAAGGAAACTAGTGGTAGAGAGGATCCCCACACAAGTGTGTGAGCTAGGTATCCAGGTTGAAATGGAATAGACTAGAAAATGATGTTTAGCTTGGTTGTGTTGATAGTTTGTAATAAAGTTTAAACTTTAGTTGTAAGATAAATAAAGTGGGATTTGGTACGTTTATGTAATGAATAAGATTGTGGCTTCTGGACATTCTTTAAACTGCGTCGATCCATGGATAATGGTAAGTAGGGTCATTTCATATATATTATCATATTCATAATAGGTTTAACAATTGTGTGTGTGTATATTGTGGGCCCCAAACTTCTGACCCGGGTCTGGAGGGCGTTACAGTTTGGCATCAGAGCTACGGTTTGAAGTCACTGCCACAAGCCTAGATTGTCGGGAAGGGGGTAGAGGGTTAATATTAGTATTAGGAAATAAAAAAATAAAATGTCAAGAAGTTGAATACGATTAAATAGTAGGTTTTAGTATGATTCGTGCCGAGATTCGGAATTCGTATTAAGAAACGTGATTTTTGGATAACAGCGATGGCAGATTCCTTTATTTCGATATCATCTAATTAATCAGAGCCTTTCGTCAGAGGACCGTCATCTGATCCATGTCTTGCTCTTCCACCGATGTCAACCATAATACCTGTTGTGACGGATGCACCAATACGAACTATTCTACCTCTAAGTATGAGACCACCTATTCAAGGACCTCTACCTGCTGATTCTGACTCTAGTGGACATTCGGCTGTGGGTGCGTCTTAGTATCCTTCCCTACCTGTGAATTTTTCTATCTAAATATTGTTTCTTTTCTCGGTGATTCTATTGGACGATTGGGGTAAACAACGCATATGCGTTGACTATTTGTCTGTGTGACGAAAGGGTCTGGTGGGATGCTACCGAATTATGTGTTGTGAACTATGCGGTACTAAGACTGGCCATCTTATGTACTTGTATGGTTGCTCTCAGTCGTACCTACATCTTCTTCGCTATTCTTTCTCATTCAATTTCCTTGATTTTGAAATTTCATTTTGTATTTTGTGATAACGAATTTCTTTAGTAATATCTAGTATGAGGCCATTCTTTTGGAACGAGAAGCCATGTTGGCACAAATCCGGGGATTTTAACACATTATCAAGACTATAGATGTCGACATAAATGTGAAGGAACTTCGGAATGAGATTCAGGTGACCCTGAGAATACTTGAAACTAGACAACGGAGATGATGGGACATCTAATATAATAATATGGGATATGTAAAATCAAACTTTTGGTAGGAATATAAGTAAACAAGACTTGCTGACTAATGGATAGGCATGTTGTACCTTTGCCTTCAATAAAATGTTTCGTGCTTGTACCACCAAAGTTTGATATACACCAGTACCTTTCCTTTCTAGTATGGTCATCTACTTTACTATACCTGTTTTATCTTACTGCACCAGTTATAAACTCTTGTGGTAACATGTACCTTTTTCCCCTTAACTGTTTACATTCTGTAAATAAGCATGCAATTTACTTAGTTCAATGATTGAAAATGTTTTCAAAAAGAGATGTTTCTATTTTATAAAATATTTTCATAAAAAGGATTTGATTTAAAGGCTAAATAAGTTTTTTGATTCTTCACAAAAAATGTCTCCTAGAAAAAACACCCGTGCTACCAACCAAAATGAAGAAACCAACAACAACAACAACAATACCCAAGGTAGCAATAACCAGAATGTGAATCCAGGTCCCATAGACCCAACTGTAGCCCAGATTCTTCAGATATTGGCCCAACAGACAGTCCACCTGACTCAACAACAATAGAGGCAGACTAACCCTCAGGTAACCTTTAAAACCTTTCAGGCGGTGAACCCATCAGAGTTTAAAGCAAAGTAGATCCGATTGAGGCAAGGGTCTGGTTGAAGGAGATTGAGAAGGCATTTGCTTTAGTTAAGGTGAAAGAGGAGCAAAAGACTGAATTTTCAAGTTACTATCTGAAGAGTGAAGCCACCTACTGGTGGGAAACTGTTAAAGTGTTGGAAGATACTGATGATGTTGCATGAGATAGATTCAAGGAATTATTTCTCAAGAAGTATTTTCCTCAGTTTGTCCAGGATCAAATGGAATTGAAAATTCTGGAGCTCAAGCAAGGGAATATGTCAGTGGCAGATTATGAAAGCAAGTTTAAGGAGTTATCCAGGTTTGTGCCATCCTATGTAGACATTGATTGGATACATTCCCGTATTTTAGAATTTAATTTCTCGAAAATCGGGTAGCATTTCCTCTGTCTATCGGACTACCCGTGGAAACATAATCGACGCTCCATACCAATCAATCAACCAAATCCAATTCCAACTCCACTAATTATTAACTATTTTATTCTAAACTAAAAATACAACTAAGTTTATTTTTTATTTATATTAGGACTCAGAATTTTTCATCACCGTCCACCGTCAGCTCATCGAAATCCATCACTGACGGCGGTGAGTCTCGGAGGAACCTGTTTCGGATTCCAGTAACGAGTTTCACCGATTATTTTTAGAATCAAAAAATAAAAATTCGAACCATCAAAATATTTCATCAAATTTTTACTAATCGAAAATTAAATTTTACACTTCGATTTTCTTCAAAAAAAATTGAAGAAAATAAAGAAAAAACAACTGAACCCAAGTAATAGAACCACCATCACAGAAGCCACGCGCCTATGCGCTCCATCCATGCCACCACACCTCTCGGAATTCCGAGAGGCAGCAACCAGAAAAAAAGAAGAAGAAAACAATCGACTGCAACATATACACATACTTATATATATATGCAATAAAAAAAACTCAAAAACCGAAAAACACTAGTGAATTAGCAAAGCCCGACCAGAAAAGAAGAAATAACCGGCACTTACCAGAAAGAAAAAGAAAACGGCAGTAATTGGAACAGGAAAGGAAAGGGATGAAGCGGGGAGCTGGAAAAAGAGAGGGAGAGAGAAGAGGCGAGAAGTGATTGTGCGAGGTCATGAGAGAGGAGAGACTTAGAGAGATTAGAGAGAAGAGGGATCAGAGAGATTTTTGATCAGGATAAAAGAAACAGGAAGGGTATTGATTAATTCATGTATATCTAATTTACATAACACGTGTCCATCTATTTGACATGTACTCATTTTCCGACTGCAAACCCAAATTTATAAATTTAATGAATAAAGGCGCGAGTAAATAAAACCAAAAAATCACCAAAATAATTCTAAAATTCTCAAAATAATTAAAAGCTAGTAAAATAAAATTTTCATAAATTTTAAAATCATTTTTTAATCGCGCATAGTACCCGCATTTTACGATTTAACGAATAAACGTGCGGGTGAATTTAATCCATAAAATTTTCATAAATAATTTTAAAACTCTCAAAATATTAAAAACTTAATAGAATATGAGTTTCTAAATTTTTGAAGCATTCTAAAATTTAATATTGAATTTACACTTTAATACAATCAGAAAATCAATTTAGGGATAGATATTCACTGAAATAATATTTTCTAAATTTTATAAATTCTCAAAAATAATTATTGAAATTATAAAGCAATCAAAATAATTTTTGAGACAATTTAAATATTTATGAAAATAAATCTTCAACATATTCACTTTTAAAAGTGAAAACAAAACAATTCGACTCAGCATTTTATAACACAATTAATCCTTGAACATCACAGAGTCACACTCAGCTAATATTAAATACAACACACTACTGATAGAACCTTAACATATTTTATTCATTTAATAATTTAATAATTACACTTATAATAATACAAAAGTACGAGTCGTTATATTGAGAGAGGAGATGTAGGTGCATTTTCACCTTCCAGTGGTGATAGTTGTCTTTATACATAAAAGGGATTTTTCACTCCAACATCCTTCCTGCTCATGATGTTAGTTGTTTTGATCTTTAAACTCTTAGGGTGTCAAGAGCTTGCTCTGATACCAATTGTTATTCCTGAACAATCTAACAACAGAATTATAGAAGGGGGGTTGAATGGAATTCTGGTTTCTTTTGGATTTTTGAAAATTTCTTACAAATATAAATATATAACAGTGTTTGAATGAGCTAGTTACGGATAAGAAATATTCAAGTAATAAAACATAAAGTAAATAAACACGAATGTTTAAAAACTTTCTGGTGGATTGATTTTTCCACCAGATATAATATATATATATATATATAAATAAATAAATGTAGAAGATCTCTATGATACAAAAGCACATAGCTGCTTACAAGAGTTTTTACAAACTTAAACTTGAGAGTTCTTATAAAGATACAACTTACAAATGCTCTCAAGTTCTTGCTTGTTTTGACTGTGTCAATCGATCGATAATTTTAACTCTTGCTTCTCTTGGTTTATATATCACCAAGTTACATATGTGATAAGACAAAACATACGTCTATTATCTAGGTCTAATCACATGTTGCTCCATTTCTATGTTCCATGCAATCCAGATAGATATAGAATCTTTGAACGTCCCCGTTTTGCATGAAAATGGAAATGCTTCTTGATCTTCATAATCCTGATTATAGGCTGCCACATTCCATTTGTGTACAATCAACCCATGTGACTATCAAGTCGCTTTCAACTGCTATTTAGATCTAATTGTTCTTTTAGACTTTAGAATTATCCATTGAGTCTGTTATGAATCATCCAGTGAAGGTGGCTTCAGTCATCCATTGATGGCTTTACAGATTATCCGTTGGTAGTGTTTCCTTAGCACTTGATACTCTTTCACTTATGCAGCATTACAATGCATCATCTATTTACAATTAGCAAACCTATTATGCATATCTTGCTAGTAGTCAACATGACTTGGAATTTCTAATCAACTTCTAAACTTCTAAGATATTGTAGTGTACAGGTATTTATTATAGACTTATTTAAACATAATCTTCTTCATCACTTTGATGGTTACAAAATCATTTAACTTATCTACTTAGAGTGTTTTATAGAGTTATCATCAAGCCTACAACATATTACTAACATGGGGAGAATGTGTTTCTTGGATTTTTAGCCTTTTTAAAATTGTTTGGATTGTAGTGAACAAAGAAGTTAAGATATTGTAGAGATATTATGTTTAAAGAATTAATCAACAAGCATAATATTTTCAAAACTTACTTAATTGTATTAATTAAGATTGTCTTGCTACAAATTTTTTGTTCTTAAGAAAATAAGAATTCAGCTTCTATCTTGAGAGAATTCAAAAAAATCTAGATTTGTTTGTTACTTGTGAACTAAGGACCCGTGCATGCTTTATAGACTAGCAACACGGTTTTACAAGACTTGCCCTAAAATGTACTAAATTACTTTCTAAAACAACCTTTTTCTATTTCCATTTCTATCTTAGCAAATTTGTGCAGAATCTTGCAGGTTTGTGACCACCCTTTGTCCAGTTAATCTTGGCTCTTGATCTTATATTCTTCCATCTACTTTGTAGACATTTCAATCTAGTGAATAGATCATATGTTGACTGATAATTTTGAATCCTGAACTTGTCTACATTCTGAATTTGAGAAGTATGTCGAGATATCCAGTTTGTTCTATAGAGAAGTGACATCTCGATAAGTATAATAACTTATCGAGATCTCTAAGTTCTCTATAGGTATACTTAATTTGTCGAGATCCCTAGATCCTTGTATGTTAAATGACTTGTCGATATGTCTGAGATCTCTACATGTAGAAATGACTTGTCGATATCTCTGAGATCTCTATATACACAATTCGACTTATCGATATCTCTGAAATCTCTATATGAGGAATTGACTTATCGATATCTCTAATTCTTCACATCTTCATTTGACTTATCGATATCTAGGAGTTCTCAACACGCAGAAATGAATTGTTGATATCTCCAGTTCTCTACATCTTCATTTAACTTGTAGATATCTCTAAGACTTCTCTATAAACCATTTTGGACTTCTCTACAAGTCATTGGACTTCTCGAATGACTTCTCGATATAACTTAATCTGTGACTTGTCGATATCTTGACTTAGAACATTTTTCATAGAACATCTTTATTCAACTTCAAGCTTCTACATCTTTTCTCTGAGGCATGATTATGGTTTGATCTTTTTCCAAAGTTTATTTCTTAGCTTGAATCTGTTCACAGAAAAATCCTCTAGTCTAATCTTCTAACCATTTTTACTGATTCAAGAAATATAATACAAAATACAAATTTAGATTATCATACAACTTAATCTTAGGGTTGTCAATATGACTTGGTCTTATTATTATACATGCATGTCTTGGACAACAATCTCCCCTAATTTGTGAGAAGATTGTTTATCACAAATTCATGCCTGATAACAAGACTAACCCCAAGCTAAAATTAAATACATAAAATTGATAGATTGACAAATACAAACTTTTATACATTGAGTAATTACATTAGTTCAAATATTACAGATATTAGGTAAATTTTTTATAGCCCGGTTCTTTCCTAATGAGGTCCTTGAGATTCACTAGCACTTGGAGTTCTTCAATTATTTTTCCCTCTTAAGGCTTCTACCAGTTTGAGCAATTCATCCAATGAGTAATTGTTGAGGTAACCAACCCTGAACCTTGAAAATCTGCCAACTTGAATGTTTAAAAAATATTTATCTTTTGAGATACAACTCAGCCCCCTTGCCTTGAGTTCATTTGACCTTTGTTCAAACATTTCTATCTCATTGGCATATTGCCTTTCCCTTTCATCCTTCTCATCCTTTATTCTTGCACGCCTCTTATTTCTTTCTCTCATCCTCTTTGCAAGCACAACCTTCCATATTTTAGTACTTGAATCCCTTGCATTCATTAAAATAATCACCCTCATCAATTTTACAGTAGAAGTGTTTTCAATAACATCTCTATTCAGCAAGATAAATGAGCCATCCTTGCAATAAATTCTGAAATCACTCAAAGAGACAACCCAAACAGACTATCTCTTCAGCTTGTTGTTAGAGACACTCTTCATCTGTTATGCTCCATGCGATTGGTAGAAAATATTCTTGATTACAATTCGAGATAACTCCATTTTTCGCGATGATTTTTCTTGGTTTTCTTCCTATAGTTTTGAAATGAGTTTTGGTTGGTGGTTTGAATGAAGGAGGTTTTTGATATTTTCTTTAGTATGACTTGGCTGGCTTTGATAGGTATCTTGAGGAAAGAATTTGCAGTTTGCTTGAATAGGAATTTGGGTTTTTGAAGTTGGATTGGTTGAGATTTTGTTTGGCTTGGCTTGGAGGTCTGAGTTTGTTGAATTTGTGAAAATTTTAATTTCTGGACATTTTTCTTCTTTGTTTCCACTTCTCCATCTATCTTCTTCTTCTTTTCATCATCTTTCTTTTCTTCCTTTCCCTTTCTCTTCTTATACACCTTGCTGCTAGTTGCTTTAGAAGACTGACTTGGATTTTAGCCAGAAGATTTTTTCTTATCCTTCTTTTGCTCATCATCATCCAAGTCATCTTTAGTGTTAATTTGAGTTATAGGTAGCAGGTTATCAATATTCCTCAAATATCTCCCCAATATCTTGATCATATCTTCATCTTCTACAGTCTTGATCTTCTTTGTTTTCAAATCAGTCTCTAGGGTTATTATTAGCCTCAAGTTCCCCATGACACAGTGCTTTGAAATCATAAAATATTTGCACCTTTTGGTTGATGAACAGATGTAGGTCACTCCCTTGCTAGGTTGGAGATATGCTTCTGGAAAAGTAGCTACTTGAGCCTTCTTGAGTTTATTTAGCAAGAGAGTTTCCTCTAGAATCACCATGTTAACCTTGTTGATTAGGATGTCCAGCTCAAATGTCTTCTAGATATGAGATAATTAAGAGACACTTGCATACATCTATCCATACCTAAGTCATTTATGTTTGCAAAAATCCTCCTTTCTTGAAAGTTCTCTCTTGTCACCATTATAGCCCTTAGAAAATTGATATTTATATCCAAAGCCTTTCTGTTGGTGAAGAAGTTGTTGGTTAGAGAAACTCTGAGAGCCCTGAGCAATTCATCAAATTCTTTGTCCAAACAGGGTCCTCAACTGCTTTCTGTAGTCTTTCTTCCCCAACATTAACTTGGCTTGTCTTAACTGTGGCTTGTCGGGATGATTTTAGCAGTCTAGCTTCTATCTCCCCTAGTCTTGGTAGCTGGCAAGATTAGAGGATTAGGAATTTTAGGTCTAACTTCTTTTGGCAATACGGGAAGAGGAATGTTTAAAGCTCCCATAATAGCTCCCAAAGAGACAGAATTTTGCATTTGTAGGTGTTTGTGGGAGTCTACTAGGGACTTTATATCTTGCTGTTGACTTTGCACCAAGCTGTCAGTTGGGAGACTTGAGTTGTCAAAGAATCATTTGAAGACTTTAGAGAAGATTTTTGAGCTTGTAGGTTTTGGATTTGTAGGTTTGTTGATGTAAACATAGGTTGTTGTGAGCGTGATGCTGCCAAAGTACCAACAAAATTATGTACAACATTCTTGACCTCCTCTATGACCAAGGCTGAAGGTTCAAACCTAGCTTTATAAAGTTGATCCAGATTGACATTTGAGTCATTATTTTGAGTGATTTTCTTCTAGATCACTTCATTTAGAGCTTTGAAAGACTCTCTCATCTTAGACACATTTTCTTCCACTAGTGTTAGAAAGAGGGCTCGAGGTCTGTCTGAAAACTTGTTGAACTTGGTCTTGATGTCTTGAAATATTGGCATCAGCTCACCAATTTTGTCATTCACCAATTTCTTTACAGTAGCTTGATGCTTGAATAGAGTGTTTTCCATAGCTCTTCCAATATGATGAAAGGCCTTCAGCTGTGCTTTATACACCTCTGTCACTGTATCATACACATATTGGGGAGTGAGGACCTTAACATTATTTCCCCAAGATAGTTACATATTCTTTTCTAAATTTTGTTAAGGCCTCCTCCATAGTTGTAGTAAAATCCTTGGAAATCCATGCATCCACATTACTATCTGCTTCATCTGCATTTTCCTCCTAGTGTTCTTCAATATCCTCCTTGTAAGAAAGTAGTATAGCTTGATAGCCTTGGTTTGACATATCTATTGTGAGGAGTTGTTATGTACCACCCTCCAAATCCGGGTTCTAGATCCGAGGGTTACTTGCCAAATCTCAACATATAAAACTTGTACAGTAATTATATAAACATACATCTAATCCATTTATACTATTACTCAGGATCTTTAAGGTTAAGGTATGAAGACAAGAACAAAAACACTACATTTATTACATTCCCGAATTCAAAATCTCATAAAACTCTCTTTACTACAAACCAACTATCTAAACATGTTTTAAAATAAGTTCATTTTATTCAGATACACACTATATCTATCTATACTACACATGCTCCGAAAGTTCAAAACTCTCTTCTTCAATCGGGATTAGCATTCTTGGTGCCAGAAGGTCCCGCCTTTTAACTCGCTTCTTTACCACTCGAGCGCGTATGGGTTTCATTCTTTGCCTTTACTGTAAAACAAAGTGAGTAACAACAAAAAGGGTGAGTCATAATTGCTTAGCAAGTCCACAATATGTTTATAGTATTATAAGAAAGCTAAGTGAATCTGATATGAATCAGTAAGTCAGATTCTATAAGTATCTATATATTTATGTACAAGATAAAGAAGGTCGTTATCGGCGATTATCAATAAACTAGATTGGACACAAATTACCATAGTATTATAATCTATTGATCAGTTAGATACAACACGGATCTATGTCATTCACATAGACCCTCATCATAACAAGGTAATCAGGCTCATTTCTGGCCTATGTAATTAATTCAAGGGTCATGTTTGTTCCTGGCCCTAATCGTAACCATCCCGTCCATTATTATAAGCATTCGGAATAGTCGACATGCTCTGATGTTATCTCAACATCAAGATATACATCTAGATATAGATATTGCATAATCTATTGGAATATGAATAGAGTATTTAATGTATCAAGAGTAATCAGGAATCAAAATAAAAGTGTGATCAAAGGAACATTAATTGTGTATCGATGTATGTGAATAGAAACTATCAATATTTATTGAATCGGGATTTTGAATAAGATAAAGCAATTCACTATTCTGTATTTAGAATAAGGGAAAAACTTGCCTGATACGCGATCTACCTCAAGTTTATCACAATTCTCTAATCACCGGCTTGAGCTGCCTTGATGGATTCGTATCTATCAAAGAAAGATACTAATTTAGTTGACTTATACCTTAATCGTATATCAATCCGAATCCACATAGCTCGTATCATCTACCCGCGTGATTATAACTGACTCGTATAATAATTAACTAGCAATTAAGAGCCAACTCTAAATTCAAGAATAGGAAGCCAACTCTAAACTTTCTTCATACAGATATTCAAGAATAGGAAGCCAACTCTAAATTTTCTTCATGTCTTTGGATGCAAATGCTACATTCTAAAGAATCAAACTTAGCAACATGGAAAGTTTGATGCTAAAGTAGATGAAGGAATTTTTGTTGGATATGCTGTTGGAAAATTATATAAGTCTACAATCTCTGAACAAACATTGTCATGGAATCTATACATGTTGTGTTAGATGATAAGAAGATTGAAGGACTAAAAGATGAAGGTTTCCATGATAGCCTCAAATTTGGTAATATTGAGATGATTAGTGATGACATTGATGATGATAGTGATGAAGAAACAGTGGCTAAGGAGGATAATGCAGAAAAGACTATCTCCAATGATGCACAAAATTCAGCATCAGTCGAGTTACAAAGTGCATCATCCGTCAGAATAATGAGAGAAGCTGAGAGTCAAAACAGATCACTTACAGAAAGAACTCCCTCTTCAAATCAAAGATTCACAAACTCAGGGGGAGTTTCTTCTAATCAAAACTCAGTCACGCATCAAGACAATGATGAGGCCTCTTCATCAAGAGCTAATCTACCATAACAGAGAAAATAGACTAGAGATCACCCTTTTGAGCTCATCATTGGTGATGCATCTTCTAGAGTTCAAACAATAAAAGCAACTCAAAAAGAATGTCTATATAGCAGCTTTTTCTCAAAGGAAGAACCGAAGAAGGTAGAACAAGCTCTGTTGGATCCTGATTGGGTTCTAGCTATGCAGGAGGAGCTAAACCAATTTGAAAGGAACAAGGTATGGAAGCTGGTACCCAAGCCTAAAGGAACGAATCCAATTGACACAAAGTGGGTATTCAGAAACAAGATGGATGATAATGGCATAGTTATCAGCAAAGCTAGATTGGTTGCTAAGGGCTACTATCAACAAGAAGGAATAGATTTTGATGAGACTTTTGCTCCTGTTGCAAGACTTGAAGCCATCAGAATTTTCTTAGCCTATGCAGCCCATGCCAATTTCAAAGTCTATCAACTGGATGTCAAAAGTGCCTTTCTAATTGGAGATTTAGAGGAGGAAGTCTATGTCTGTCAGCATCCTGGTTTTGAAGATCCAAATTTTCCAGAATATGTCTACTATCTTTTGAAAGCACTTTATGGATTGAAGAAAGCACCTAGAGCCTGGTATGATACTTTGTCAAAGTTTCTCTTAGAAAATCACTTCACAAGAGGTATTGTTGAAAAAACTTTATTCTTTAGAAATGTTAATGGCTCTAGTATACTTTTTCAAATTTATGTAGATGATATTATATTTGGCTCTACAAAAAGTTTGCCAAATTTATGCAAAGTAAGTATGAAATGAGCATGATGGGAGAACTAACTTACTTTCTTGGTCTACAAGTTAAGCAAGTCAGTGATGGAATTTTCATTAGTCAAACCAAATATATTTATGATCTTTTAAAGAAGTTTGATCTAATGGATTGCACATTTGCAAAAACTTCAATGGCTACTGCAACTAAACTTGAATTAAACACTACTGAATAGTATGTGGATATTAAAGCTATAGAGGCATGGTTGGCTCACTTTTGTATTTAACAGCTAGTAGGCCAGATATAATGTGTGCTACTTGTCTTTATGCTAGATTTCAGGCTGATCCTAGAGAATCCCATATTAATAGCTATAAAGAGAATTTTCAGATATCTCAAGGGAACACCAAAACTTGGCATTTGGTACCCTAGAGATTATGGTTTTGATTTAACTGGTTATTCAGATGCAGACTATGCAGGGTACAAGATTGATAGAAAAAGCACTACAGGAACCTGTCAATTTCTAGGAAACAAGCTAGTATCCTAGTTCAGTAAGAAGCAAAATCCAGTCTCTACTTCTACAGCTGAGGCTGAATATATTGATGTCTGCAGTTGCTGTGCACAAATTTTACGGATGAAAAACCAATTGTTCGACTATGGTCTGCAAGATATTTTCTGTTATAACACAAGTGCAATTGCCATTACTCAAAATCTAGTACAGCATTCAAGAACAAAGCACACAGACATCAAATATCACTTCATTAGGGAACATGTAATGAGTGGTACTGTGGAACTTCATTTTGTTCCAAGTGAGAAGCAACTTGCAGATATATTTACCAAGCCACTTGATGAATCCACCTTCACTAGGTTGGTAAGTGAGTTAGGTATGCTTAATTATTCTTAAATTATTTGTGATAACTTTGCAAGTTGAAATGCAACCAGAAATTTATTTGATTTTTCTGTTTTGGATGAAAATTTGGCTAAGTCAAATTTTACATCTCGACGGATGTTCCTTATCCATCGAATTTGATCATCCATCGAAATAGAATAGCTTGGTAAAAATTAATTACTTTTATGGATGATTTTAAACCCGACGGGTAATTGCTTTATTCTCATCCATCGAATTGTCTACATCTTAGCCGTTAAAGTTCTGAACATTATCCATCAGATATACTTACAGTCTATAAGTATATCATGACAGATAATTGACAGAATTTTGACAGTTTATTTTACTTTTAAACGGCTATTTTGGGAAATTCTCATTGGGTCTTTAATTTTTACCTTTAATTTTTATCCCATTTTATCTTAGAATACATAAAAGCCTTACTTCAAGTTTATTTTAGATTTTATCTTTCTCTATTGCAATTGACCGCTCTCTTCTTCCTCAAAGCAAAATCCTCTTTCTCTCTGCAAATTTCCTTGCTTTAACAATGGCACCAGTAGTCAAGATCATGTCTCAATCAGGATTCATTTATGAGAAGAACAATTTCGTAGCTCTTGTGAACAACGAAATTCCAGCCTCTGAGGATTATCACAAAATGATGGATTTTGTGAAGGGATGCAAGCTTTGTTATGCTATGCTGGAATCACCCACAATCTACTGTGAAGTTGTGGAGGAGATGTGGACTACTTTTGTGTATCAAGCAATTGACAAAACAATAACTCTCTCCATTAAAGGTAAGGAATTTAGCATTAACATTGATATTATTCAAGCATGCTTTAAAATTCCTGATAATAGTACTACAAAACCACACACAGATGTTGATTTAGTTAGCTTAGTTAATTCTATTGGCTATGCACTTCCTACCACTAAGTTAAGTGAGATTAGGAGGCTAGGTCTTAGGAAAGGGTGGAGTTATCTATGCAATGTAGTTACCATGGTGTTTTCTGGTAAGATAAGCAAATTTGATGTTATCAATACTATCATGCTTAACATGCTTAACATGCTACTTACTGATAATTACTATAATTTTAGTGATGCTATCATATTTGAGTTAGGTTATAAGTTATGGGAGATGAAAATGAGGTCTAGGCATGTTTATTATGCTAGATTCTTTATGAATATTGCTAACCATATTCGTGAGGATCTTGTGATTGAGAACCCAACCAACAAACTGGACTGTTGGGTTCAAGAAAGAAGAGTAATTGCAGATTTAAATAGTGCTGATCACCACAAGGAAGTACCCCTTGTTAATTTGCCTATCATGGAGGGCCCTCAGGTAAGTGAGGTAAATACTTTTGTCTCTACTCCTTTTATCTCTCAAGTTTCTTTGCCATTGATTGTGGCTATGGCATCTATGTCATTGACCCAACAGATGCCTACCCAAGCCACAAAATCCAAAACTTCAAAAATCAAATCAAAGAAACCACACTCTGGTGTCTCTCAAAAGATGCCAGTTTTAAAAGCCACCAAAACCAAATAGGGGAGTGTGAAGGGTGGTAAGGTTGGTGAGGGACAGGGCGAACATAAAATAAACCCTAAGAATAAGGATGGTGAGGTGAGGGTACCCAAACCTAGCCACACCACAGTTTCCTAACAGACTGTGGTGCTTAATAAGGAAATTAGCACATCTCTAGTTTCATCCTCCTAAAAGGATGCTACTATTGAAACAAGCTCCCAACCAGGAGCACAGGCCAAAAAGGGTTAGGGACACAGATTCACCCCAAACTTATACAAGAAAGAAGAAATCTAGAAAACTTGGGGATGCACAAGAATCACTCACAGTGCAAACTGTAGCTAAAGACTCAGTCACTGCACCTTCTCAAATTTAGTTTGATGTGGCTCCAATACATTTGGTGTCACAGCCAAAACCTTTAAAAATAGAAGCACCATACACACAATTATCTCCCACAAATTCTCTGGATGTGGACATGATTCACACGTCACTTCCTAATTCTCCTTCTTTAACTTTGTTGGAGAAGCCAAAATTCAGTGCAAGTGAGCATCATCTTTTAGATGATTTGTTGGCTCACTTGTCGATTCTTTCAGGAACTGTTGAGACTTCTATGCCTAAATTATCATCAATCTGCACAGAGTTCACAATAGTTTCCACTCCAAACTCTATCATTTCTTCTATTCCGGTGGATATTATTCATCCGTCGGCTAGTGATTGTATCCCGATGGATGTGTCTAACAGCAGTCATCCGTCGGCTATCCTAACTACTACCCCGACGGATGTTCCTCATCCGTTGGTACTCACTACACAAGCTGAATTTTCAAAAACTGTTTCAAGTGTAGATGAGCTAGTAGTTGTACAATCACTCCTAGGATTGAGGGAAGGGAGTGAATAGAGTGAGAGGCTGAGTTGCTCTCAGGCAAAAGGAGAGGAACAGAGAGAAATTATGCAGGCTATTTCTTCCAGCCTGGAAAAAGTAAGTGAGGGGAGTTCCACCTTAGTAGGTGAAGGTGAGGGTGTGAGGGTGGTGAGCCAAGGGGAGCCCTTGATGCAAGAAAATAGAGAAAATGAGAGAAATGCAGGTACTGAAATTTGGGAAGAGCCCATTGTAAGTGAGTTAATGGATGTCAATGAGGCTGAAAAGAAACAACTAATTCAGCAAAAATATCAAGTTGTCCTAGATTCTGTTTCTTATGAAGCTGAGGCATTTACTCACCCTATTTCATCTTATCAAGTTCTAGCTAAACAGGATAATGTGGCTGCTGAGAGGATGCTAAATTTGGTGAATACAATAGCCTCCATGCAAAGAGCCAAAGATGCCATCTCAGCCATGCCACCCACAGCTGGTGATGATGTTGACTATGGAACTAGTGGTTCTAAAGACATATTTGGGGATGAAGATGAGGAAGATTTTATGAACATAGGGGGAGAAGCAGGCCCTAGTTCAGGTCAAACTTTCCATCTTGGGTGTTTTCTAAAGAATGTGATGAGCAACACTTCAAGACTACTCTCTTTCATATTATTCAACAAACTTAGACAGCTCTTCAAGCTACAATCAATGCCAACACCAAGAAGCTTCTTCAAGTACATCTCAATTCTCTTCAACTGCACCAAATTCAATCTCTTCAACATAATCCGGATGTCACTGCAATTAAAACAGAGATTGATCAAGTCAAGAAGGATAGTTCTGAGAGATTGGATGCTAAATTTCCTAACACAACCATGCTTGACATCAACAGACAGCTAAGAAAAAACTATAATCTTGCCAGCAAAGTGGACTCCTTGGACACAAGACTCAAAACCTTGGAAGCTTCTATCACTGCAATTCATTTACATCAAGCTCAACAAACTCAGTTACTTCAAAAGCTAGTGGTTGCACAAACTTTTACATCTACTCAACTTGATGCTAACAAAAGGGGGAGAAAGACTCAATTGTTCATGTTAGCCAAGAGGAGCCAACAAGTGAGGGGGAGAATGTGCTAAACATACAAGTCAGTCAAGTAATTATTCTAGAAATTACTTTTCCTAAGCCACCAGTCTTGGCCAGCATTGATATGATCCAGATAGCAGCTGCTAAATTGGAATCAAATGAAAAAAATCAAAAAGCTTAATATTGCAGTAGTTGAGAAGGAACTGGATGAAAAATGGAAGAAAATTGATGAAGAGATAGTAAAGAAGTTTGGTCCAATTGAGAAGAAAGAAAAGGTCATTTCTCACTTGTCTCAATTGAGACAACTATCTATAAATGAAATAAGTCTGTGTAACTTGGAAAAGGGCCAACCTTCATGTATAAAGTCTCAAAAAGCCAACTTCGTTTTGAAGCCCAAAAGAAATTATCCAAAGTCATCTGACAAAAATCCCTTGGACGTTATATTTGAGACTCCAAGGCCAGATGAAAAGAAGTTGTTGGCAAGGTCCATTGCATTCTTCAAAGATCCAACTGACTCATTGCTAAAGAGAAGAATTGCTAAGATCTATAGGAATGGGAAAGAAATCTGTATGGTGGCTGGACAGCCTCAGTTTGCAGAAGCAAAGAAGGAAGAAAAGGAAATAATCAAGTAAAAAAAGAAGCAAGCTGCTTTAGATGCTAAGAAACTCAAACAGAAGAAAAATCAAGCTGCTATTTAGCCAAGTGATAGGGAATAAAATAAACCCTGATTGCGTAATTAATATCGCATTAATTGTATTGACATTGGGCTGACAGTTAAGCCCATTAGAAGAGGCCCAAGACCTAATTAATTAATAAGGGAAAAATTAGCTATTAAGAAGAGTCCCAATAAGGACATAAATCCTAGTAGATTAGCCTTCAAGGGACCTAAAAGGATAAGGAATCAGTTTCCTACCACTTAGGAGTCCAAAGTGCATTCTAACTCTAAGACTTGCCCACCAAGTCTCCTAACCCAAGTCCAATTCAAGGACTCCCAACATCTATATAAGGGGCCTCCCCCCACCAATCAGAACTACGTTTTAGACTTAGTCCTTGGCGGACATGAAAGTCACTACATCCTTGGTGAGCCCTCGTCGCCATAGCCCCGAGGGCAAGTATCACCAAGAACTATGTTTTTTGACTTGATCCTTGGCAATCAGCAAGGTACGTAGGCATCTTGTTAAGGCAGATTGAGTCACGAAACATAAGAGCAGTCAAATCGAGCCTCAAAGCTCACGTTCCTTAGTAATAAATACAGCAATTATATAACTTAGTTTTTAATCCATAACACTAAGCTTCAAGCTGTGAAAACTGCAACTGAGATTTTGGAGAAATAACCTGTGATAGCTGGAGATCAAGATCAAAAGAGGCACAAGGAACCTCAACAGAAAAGGAAGTTCTGATACAAAATCCTTCCCAAAATAATATTGGATTTTGATGATGACCAGATGGAAGATTACATTCCCAACCAGTCTACATCTACAACTCAAACATCCAAGCCCTCATTAGTGCATGAGGAATTTAAGGTGGATCCTACAAAGAATTTTCATGGTGAGCCTATAGTTTCCAAGGATGATCTAATAGACTGGGAAAGTTTGCCTCTTCCTGAACTTAATTTACCAATCTTCAACAAGCTAAGGAAGACAAAGACAAGAGCAATCAAGAAGGTCAAGCCTGTGAAACTCAAAACCAAAACCTTAACCAAAGCTCAACCAACTGTCAACAAGGGAGATCTTCTATACATTTGTGATATCAAGGAATTTTCAGATATCAATCTCTACATGGATGAATTAGAAGAAGTGAGGGGAATTGATGCTCACGGAAATCTCCCTGAAAGACTGGTGTTCAAATACAAGGGTGGGAAAGAGATCATATGTCCCCTTCACAGGATTCTTCAAGAAAGTTATACTGTTTTGATAAAGATCTTCTCATCTTTCAAGAAAAAATTTGGATTCAATGTGACTACCAAGAAATTGGTTCTAAAGAAGATAGAAGAACTAAGGAGCAGAAAAGCCTCAAATGCACTCCCAAGGACTCTATAAATTTCCTTCACAGTAAATATAAGTGCTCTTGAGGCCTTATTGGCTGATGAAATTCATGGATGATAAAGGTGTTAGGAGATTCTTCAGACTAGATGACCAATTGAGCATCTCAATCAATGAGACTCTATTGGAAATGCTAGGAAAGCTGGATCAATCAAATGCTGAAGAAATTGAATTTCACAGACAACTCCAAAATCAAATAGAAGAAAACAACTGGAAGCTTGGGAAGAAATCAAGACAATCAAGGAAATAGAAAACATATGCTCAAACTAGAGGAGCACCTTGATAATGATTGTGAGAACTCTTCGTACACTTTACTTTGTTCAATTTTCAAATAAACTGTAGCACTTATTAATTTTTCTACCATAATTCAATCTGTATATTTAGGGTGTTTTGTTATCATCAAGTTTCTCTTAATTTATGGCTATAATTCCAGTAGACATAAATTGGGGGAGATTGTTAGGAATATGTTGTGAACTTGATGATAAGTTGAACAAAATACCTTAGTAGATTTAACTTAGTGTTTTTGTAGCTCTCGATGGATGTTCTACAATAGTCCTAACGGATGACCTTTATAGTCCCGGTGGATCACCTCTGAACATCCATCGAGAGTGTAGCTTATGTAACAATAAGTATTGTATCACATTTCTGCAAACAACAATATTTTAGTTGAGTAGATGTTGTAGGATTCTTTGCGTCATGTTGACTATTAGATTGATATGCAGAAAAGGTTGGCTAATTATAAATATAAGATGTCTTGTAATTTAGTATAAGTGAAATAGAGTCAAGTGACAAAAAGAATCCCGACGGATGATCTACAAAGGCTCCCGATAGATAATCAACAAGACTCCCGACGGATGACCAACATAGTCTCGACGGATGATCATAAATTCAAAAGAACAGTTGACAGTTACAACACAGTCACATGCGTCGGGTGTTTGTAAATGGAATGTGGCAGCCTAATTGCAGGACTTAAAGAATAAAGAAGCATTACCATTTCCATGCAATTATGAAGATATTAAAAGATGCTGGATAGAGTAATGTAGTAGCATGAAGTTAGACTAGATTTAGTTTGTCTTATTGTATTGTCTTACTATCATGTAACTTGGTAATATATAAACCAAGAGTAGCAAGTTGAAATACATCCAAGTTAGAAAGAAAAACTAGAGAAATAGAAAAACAAAATCTGTATAGAATTTCTCAGTTGTTTTTGTTGTTCAACTTGTAAGCAGTTGTGTGCTATTCAAGCATCACAGAGTTTTCATCTTTATATATATATCTCTGGTGGATAATTTCAAATCCACCAGAATGTTTTAAATCCTTGTGTTTTATTGCTTTATGTTTTAATTTCTATTTTACTTTCATTCCGCACTTCTTGCAAAATCAAACACAGTTATATATTAAGTAAAAACATTCTTAAAATCAGAAAAAAGAAGCCAGAATTACATTCAGTACCCCTTCTGTAATTCTTGTTGCATTGTTTGGGAATAACAGAGATCATAAGCTTCAAATTGGTTATTGTTAGGTAATGAATACAATAGAAGGGGGGTGGGTGAATGTGTTTTAGGTTATTTACCTACTTTTTGAATTGTTATGAAAGGTGAACAAAGTAATCTATCTTGTAGAGATAATATGCTTTAACAGGAATACTAAAACATGCACATGAACACACTATCTTTCAAAATTCACTTAATTTTATATTAAAATCAAGTATGTCTTGCTAAAAAATTTATGGGTTCATTGTTGATAAAGAACTCAGCTTCTCTCTTGAGAGTTATAAGATTTCTAGATCTATTTGTTACACCTAAGACAACACATCCAGTGTTTATTTTATAGAAAAATAAACACAAGTTTTACACAACATGCAATAGCATGTACTAAACCCTACTTTAAGTTAACTAAAACTTTCTATTTCTGGTTTAGTGTATCTTTGCAAATCGTGCATGTATGTGACTTTTCTTTGTCAGTTAATCTTGGCCTTTGATCTTGTACCCTTCAAGCTGCTTTTTGTAGACTTTTCAAATCAGTGATTGATTTGTTTGTTGATTGATAATCTTGGATATTTAATTGATATGCATTTTGTACTTGAGTTTTACATCGAGATCTCCAGTTTGTTATATAGAGAACTCGACATATCGATAAGTGAAATGGCTTATCGAGATCTCTTATTACTCTATAGTTGTTTTGACTTATCAAAGTCTCTGAGTTCTCTATAAGAGAATTTGGCTTGTCGAGGTCTCTAATCTTCATGTCTTCATTTTGGCTTATCGGTATCTCTGAGTTCTCTAGTGAAGAAATGACTTGTCGATATCTCGGAGGTCTCTAGTAATAATTAGACCTATCGATATCTTAGAAATCTCAAGTGACATTTTAACTTATCGATATCTCTGAGATCTCTAGTGATATTTTGACTTGTCGATATCTCCAATCTTCATGCCTTCATTTTGGCTTGTTGATATCTCTGAGACTTTTATATAAGATTTTCTTGATTTCTCGATAAGTCATTCTGGAGTTCTCGAATTATTTATCTATAAGAATTAATCTGTGACTTACAGATTTCTTGACTTAAAATGTTTTTCCCAAAACAGATTTATTCAACTCCAAGCTTCTTCATATTGTCTCTAAGGCAGATCTTCATGATCTTCTTCCAGAGTTTATTCTTAGGCTTGAGATTGTTTACAGAAAAATACTTTAGTTTAATCTACTTACACTTTTACAACCTTAAATGATACTATACAAAATGCAAATTTAGATTATCATACAACTCACTTATAGTTGTCAATTTGACTTAGTCTTGTTATAGTACAGGCATGTCTTGCACAACAATCTCCCCAATTTGTGAGAATATTGTTTATCACAAATTCTTTCCTGTTAACAAGACTAACCCCAAGCTACAATGAACAATATGACTTTACAAAAAAAATATTGACAGAAGTACAATATTTAACATTGAGAGGTTATAGAAGTTTTAACAAGGAATTTATTACATAAAATCCTCATAGCCTGGCTCCTTTCTAATGAGATCCTTAAGAGTTACTAACACTTCCATTTCTTCTAAGATTTCAGTTCCTTTTAAAGCTTCCACAAGCTTGAGCCACTCATCTAATGAATAGCCATTTAGGTAACCTGCTCTAAATCTGGAGAATCTGCCAACTTTTATGTTCGAAAAATGTCCATCTTTGGAAAGTCTGCTCATCCCTTTTGCTTTAAGCTCATTTGATTTTTTCTCAATTCTTGCAAGTTCTTCTGCATACTTCCTATCTCTTTCTTCCTTTTCAGCCTTTGCCCATGCAATTTTCTCATCCCTTTCTTTAACCCATACACAATATACAGTTCTCCAGAACCTCGTGATTGTATCCTTGTCCTTCATTAAACTGATCACTCTTTTGAATTCTGTGGTTGAAAATGTGTCCATCAGGTTGCTGCCAAGTAAAGTGAAAGGGCCATCATCATCATATATTCTGAATTCTGTATATGATACAACCCAGACTCTGACTATTTCTTCTACTAGCCGTTGAAAAGATTCTTCATCTGTGAGGCCCCAATTTAGTGGCATAAAGTCAAATTGATCATAACAATTCCAGAGAGATCTTTCAATAACTTACAGTTGCTTCTTTTTTTCTCCCAACAGATTTAAAGTGGATCTTGGTTCGTGTTAGTGTATACTGAAAATATTTATTTGAAGTATGTACATTTATTTCTGGCCAGTTTATTTGAGAATCATTTGAATGTTTACATGTTGTCTAATATTATATATTGTGAACAATCTAGTATCAAATGGGATACAGAATATTAGATTGTTAAATACGATTATATAATATAATAAGGTTCACAGCACAGGTGGTGTTGGACAATCCACTGGTATGGCTGTAGTATTATTTAGATTAGTTTATATTGACTAATAAATAATACTAGTATACTTTGTGTATATTGAACATGATCAAATTTAGAATTTTTCCCTTAATACTGATTAAGAAGGAGAACTAAGATTCTATGTTATTATTAATGCTTAGGTTCTTAATCCGGAAATAGTAATTGACACGTGTATATTATTTACATGCTTTGATTTATATATGAAATAATTCTTTTGAATTATATCATTATATTTTGGGTGATGGAATTATATACATGGTGGATATTATTTATTGAAGGAATCCATGTCCTGATAATATTCGGGTTAATGATGTCCCCTTGAAAGCTCAAAAAGATTTAATTTTGTGAAACCCTGCAGGTGGAATTTATTCTGGCATAATTAAATAAAGGTTGAGTGGATGCTCAAGGATAAAAGATATTAATTAAATAAATTATCAGTAATTTATTTAATTAATGGACATATGATATTTTAAACATGGGGAATTTAATAAGCAAATAATATTAGAACCGAATTAATTAAATTACGGTATTAGGAAAGGTAGTGCAAATATTAATTCTTTAGTGGATTGAATTAATATTTAATTACATTGGGCTAGGCTCAAGATGTAATTAGAAGGCCCAACCTAATTATCCATGGTCCCTATTGTAGCCTATATATATTCTTATTCTCTTCTTCCTTGGAAAATTGTGTAAAAAAAACATATTGTAGCCACCAAGGAGCAAGAAGAGAGGATAACTTGAGAAGATGGAGGCCACACTTCGCTCAAGGGAATTTGTGAATACAATAGAAGAGCGTGGAATCAACCATTAACAAGGTAATCCTCTTTTCGTAATCTTTATCGTAAAATGTAGTAACACCCTAAGTCCATGGTTCCCAACAATTGGTATCAAGAGCCTGGTAATGGGTTCTACGTTTTATGATATAATGTCCATGTCGTAATTATATATGCGTGTATATAGTATTTTGCTTGTATTGGTTTTGATGCAGGTTGTTAATCCACTATTATGGCCATGTATATTTTAATTATGTGTTTGGATCCCACGTGGTTTAATCGTGGTTAATTTTTGTTTTGGTTTCCACGTGGTTTAATCGTGGTTGTAATTTACACGAGGGTTGATCGTGTTAGAATAGATTTTACAAAATTAGTTTTGTATTAGATCTATTTTTTTGTAATTGTTCAGGGTATTTTGTAATAGTTATGTGCGATCGGAAATCAATTCCGGTAGTTTTTTGTTCCGCTGTGCGATTACAAGGGGCTGCTGTTGATGTTTGGATCGAACAAAATCAAAACAAAACTCACAGAAAAGTAACAGGCGCGCGCGTGATGCGGCCGCTGCGGCAGCTGGGACTGCTGGGGCTGCTGGGGCTGTTGGGGTCGTCGGGGCGCGCTTGGGGCAGATTTTTTTTGAGAGCTGGTTTTTTTCAAGGGCCATAATAGTGGAAAATTTATTTTAATTTTTTCCATTAAATTTTAATTATTGCTTTAATTTATTGATTATGTGTGTCGTTAATTATGTGTGTAATTCTTTTAAAATTGCATGTTTAACTTAATTAGGACGACATGGACATAAAATTTATTTATTGCTTTAATTAAATGTTATATGTTGCTAAAATTATGTGTGTATTTTGAATGCATGATTAGACATAATTATAACAACATAGGGACCCATTTAATTTTAAAATTCCTCAATTTTAATAAAAAAAATTCTAAGTGGGAGAGGGAATTAATATGAAATTAAATCCCATGGTCTCCATTATTGGTTGTAGGTAATTTAACATAAAGAAGAATATAAATTATATATATGTCACCCATCGTGGCATGTAATTTGTGGTGTCTAGAATGTTATAGAAATTACTAGAACAAACTTCTTAAATTAATAAATTTTGAAAGGAATAAATACGGATTTTCTTTATTTCTGATTTGGGGCGATTTTATCAAAAACGGGTTCATCGAACTTGTAAGGCTGTGAGCGAGACCGATGTGACTCCTCCACTACCTGGAAATCAAACCATTGTTGAATATTGAATTAAAATATTCTATTCAAGGCAAAATTACGAATATTGGAAGGTATACATGCCACCCATCGTGGCGTACCAAGTTCCATAGATTTCGAATAATTTAAGATTTGATGATGGTATACACTTAGCTATGAAAAATAATATAGTCCACCCCAACGTGACATATTGTTTAGTAATAGGACCGAAGTAACATTTAAACAAAATTAGGTGGTATACATGTCACACATCGTGGCGTACCAGAAGCTTATGGTGTTTAGATGTTAGTGCATTAAATTTTAATAATTTAGATCTTAATAATTAATGCACCCTTATTTATGTGATGTTTTTATGCATGATTCTCAGGATAAAATGGCTTTAATCCACTATTCACCATACTTAAGGATAACAAACTTACCGGACCTAACTATATTGAATGGAAACGAAATTTGGACATTGTGTTGACTGCTGAGGAGTACAAGTTTTGCACTTATGAACCCAAGCCTGAACAGCCTGCTGCTGATGCTCCTGAAGATGAGAAAGAGTATTATACACGGTGGATTAAGGCTGATGAGATGTCGCGATGTTACATTCTGGCAGCAATGTCGGGTGTTTTGCAGCATCAACATCAGTCTATGGCCACTGCTTCGGATATGCTCTTTAATCTCAAGGAACTTTTTGGAGATCAGAATAGGGCTGCTAGGCAAGTAGCCATGAAGGCTTTAATGAACACTCAGATGGCTGAAGGCACACCTGTAAGGGATCATGTTCTCAAGATGATGTCGCATCTGAATGAGATAGAGATCCTTGGTGCTGAACTTGACGGGGAAACCCAGATTGACATTATCCTTATGAGCTTGTCCAAGAGTTTTGAGCAGTTCCGCTTGAATTACAACATGAACAAGAGGCAGTATAGTCTCGCGGAACTGCTGACAGAACTTCAGGCAGCTGAAGAATTATTTCGGCAGAGTGTTCAAGTGAATGTGGCTGAGAAAGGTTCTTCCTCTAAGCTGAAAGGTATTAGGAAGAAGAAAAAGGCTCAGACACAGAAAGTTGTGAAGGCAGTGGGAGTTCAGGGTGGTGTGAAAAAGCCTAAGGGAAAGTGCTTCAGATGCAAACAGTCAGGTCACTGGAAATAGGATTGTCCTCTTCCTAAGAAGACAAACAATACTGGTATGTCTCTTTCTCTAGTTATAGAAACATTTATAGCGGCTATATCTACGAGCACTTGGTGTGTAGATACATGAGCCACTGATCATGTTTGTAATTCTATGCAGGGTTCCAACTATCCAGAATGCTTATAGATGCTGAGATATACGTGTTCATGGGAGATGCTACGAAAGTAGCAGTAGTTGCAGTAGGAGTTATTCATTTATCTTTTGGTTCTGATAGGATTTTGGTTTTGAACAATTGTCTTTATGTACCTTCTTTTAGAAGGAATTTAATTTAGGTTTCTAAACTTGCTTTGGATGGTTATAATGTTTGTTTGGATCGTAATGTTTCTATTATGATGAATAAACGAATTATATGTTCTGGTACATTGCAAGACAATTTGTATATAATTAATCCTAGTCAACCTGCACTGCAACTGCAATTTAGGAAATTGAACAACACATCTTCTAACTCTACTAAAAGAAAGGAACCTTCTAGTTTGAACCAAACATATCTTTGGCACTTGAGATTAGGTCATATTAACTTGAGGAGGATTCAAAGACTGGTAGTAGACGGGCCTTTAAGCTCATTGGTAGTGGAGCCATTTCCAGTTTGTGAATCCTGCTTGGAAGGTAAAATGACTAATAGGCCTTTCAAGGAAAAAAGGAATAGAGCCAAACAACTGTTAGAATTGGTTCACTCTGATTTATGTGGACCCATAAATATCCAAGCAAGAGGTGGTTATGAATATTTCGTCACTTTCATTGATGATTATTCTAGATATGAGTACGTTTATTTGTTGCGCCGTAAGTCTAAGTGCTTTGATAAGTTCAAAGAGTACAAAGCTAAAACGGAGAAGCGACTTAATAAAAGTATCAAGTCACTACGATCAGATCGTGGTGGCGAATACTTGCTTGGAGAATTTAGGGAATATTTATCAGAAAATGGGATAGAATCCCAGTTAACTGCACCAGGCACACCCCAGCAGAACGGTGTAGCAGAGAGAAGGAACCGGACTCTTTTAGAGAGTGTTAGATCGATGATGAGTTATTTGGATTTACCCAAGTCGTTTTGGGGACATGCCTTAGAGACAGCAGCTTATCTTCTGAACTTAGTACCTTCTAAGTCGGTTCCTAAAACCCCCTTAGAATTGTGGACCGGGGATAAACCGAGTCTAAGACATATTTGAATAAGGGGTTGTCCAGCACATGTGCTGAACAAGAACGCGACTAAGTTAGAATCTCGTACAGAAGTAAAGTTGTTTGTAGGCTACCCCATGGGAACGAAAGGATATTTATTTTATAGTCCGAAGAATCGGGATGTCATTGTTAGCACCAATGCAAGATTCTTGGAGGAGGACTATATAATAAATTACAAACCCATGAGTAGTGTCGTTTTAGAGGAACTAGTGGGAGGGACAAATAATACCCATGAAGCTGTAGTACAAGTAGAACAACCACAACATAATGTACAACCTGTCACTAATACCGCACCAGTGCCTCATCGTAGTGGGAGGGTTGTTCAACAGCCTGATAGATTCATGTTTTTGGGAGAGTCTTCAGACTTGGTCCCTGGTGAACATGATGATGATCCCCGTACATTCGAAGAGGCAGTATAAGACAAAGATGCAGATCTTTGGCAAAAGGCGATGGAATCTGAGATAGAATCAATGTATTCTAATCAGGTCTGGGAGCTCGTGGAACCGCCCAAAGGTATAAAACCTATTGGATGTAAGTGGATCTACAAGAAAAAGAGGGGATTAGATAAAAAGGTGAAAGCCTGGAAAGCAAGACTTGTTGCGAAAGGGTATACTCAGAAAGAAGGTATCGATTATGAGGAAACCTTTTCACCGGTAGTCATGCTTAAGTCAATCCGTATTCTTTTATCTATAGCAGCTCATCTCGATTATGAGATTTGGCAAATGGATGTCAAGACAGCTTTTCTTAATGGAAGTCTTGAAGAAACCATCTATATGCAGCAACCAAAAGGATTCATTAAGGAAGGCCAAGATCATCTGGTATGTAAGCTTAAGAGGTCTATTTATGGACTTAGACAAGCTTCTAGAGACTGGAATATTCATTTTGATCAGGCAGTCCAGTCATATGGATTTGATCAAAGTCCAAGCGAATCGTGCGTGTATAAGAGAAGTGAAGGTAATGCAGTGGTTTTTCTAGTACTATATATAGATGATATTTTACTCATTGGAAACAATGTTGAGATGTTGTCATCAGTAAAGGCATGGTTGTTCAAACAATTTGACATGAAGGACTTAGGTGAAGCGGCATACATCTTTGGGATCAAAGTTATAAGGGATCGCAAGAAAAGGATGTTGGCTTTATCTCAAGAGCCCTACATTGATGAAGTATTAGCTCGTTTTAACATGCAGAACTCCAAGAAAGGTTTTCTACCTTTTAAGCATGGAGTTGCTCTATCTAAGAAGCAGTGTCCTTCGACTCCTAAGGATATAGAGAGCATGAAAGCAGTTCCTTATGCTTCAACATGTGGAAGCTTAATGTATGCTATGTTATGTACGAGGCCTGACATCTGCTTTGCTGTAGGCATGGTTAGTAGATATCAGTCGAACCCAGGTCAGGAACATTGGAGTGCAGTAAAAACTACTCAAGTACCTGAGAAGGACTAAGGAGTATATGTTAATTTACAAGGCCTCAGATCTATTTCCTTTGGGATATACTGATTCAGATTTCCAATTAGATAGGGATAAGAGGAAATCAACCTCGGGATATGTTTTTACTTTGGGAGGTGGAGCCGTTATATGGAGGAGTGTAAAGCATAAATGCATTGCAGACTCCACCATGGAGGCCGAGTACGTGGCGGCCTCTGAGGCTGCCATAGAGGCTGTATGGTTCAGGAAATTCCTTTTGGACTTAGATGTGGTACCTAATTTGCCTAGGAGCTTGACGGTGTATTGTGATAACACTGGTGCTGTGGCAAATTCAAAGGAACCGCGAGACCACAAAGCAGCTAAACATATTGAACATAAGTATCATCTCATACGAGTAATCGTAAAGCGAGGGGATATAGTTGTGGCTCACATATCATCAGAAGATAACCGAGCAGATCCTTTCACAAAGAGCTTGCCTACCAAGGTTTTTGATAAGCATGTGGAAGCGATAGGAGTCAGATGGATGGACACATAGATTTTTATGTAATAGTGGATTAAATAAACACTGATGTACACATAAAATATTTTGAGTATAAGTGGGAGATTGTTAGTGTATACTGAAAATATTTATTTGAAGTATGTACATTTATTTCTGGCCAGTTTATTTGAGAATCATTTGAATGTTTACATGTTGTCTAATATTATATATTGTGAACAATCTAGTATCAAATGGGATACAGAATATTAGATTGTTAAATACGGTTATATAATATAATAAGGTTCACAGCACAGGTGGTGTTGGACAATCCACTGGTATGGCTGTAGTATTATTTAGATTAGTCTATATTCACTAATAAATAATACTAGTATACTTTGTGTATATTGAACAGGATCAAATTTAGAATTGTTCCCTTAATACTGATTAAGAAGGAGAACTAAGATTCTATGTTATTATTAATGCTTAGGTTCTTAATCCGGAAATAGTAATTGACACGTGTATATTATTTACATGCTTTGATTTATATATGAAATAATTCTTTTAAATTATATCATTATATTTTGGGTGATGGAATTATATACATGGTGGATATTATTTGTTCAAGGAATCCATGTCCTGATAATATTCGGGTTAATGATGTCCCCTTGAAAGCTCAAAAAGATTTAATTATGTGAAACCCTGCAGGTGGAATTTATTCTGGCATAATTAAATAAAGGTTGAGTGGATGATCAAGGATAAAAGATATTAATTAAATAAATTATCAGTAATTTATTTAATTAATGGGCATATGATATTTTAAACATGGGGAATTTAATAAGCAAATAATATTGGAACCGAATTAATTAAATTATGGTATTAGGAAAGGTAGTGCAAATATTAATTCTTTAGTGGATTGAATTAATATTTAATTACATTGGGCTAGGCTCAAGATGTAATTAGAAGGCCCAACCTAATTATCCATGGTCCCTATTGTAGCCTATATATATTCTTATTCTCTTCTTCCTTGGAAAATTGTGTAAAAAAAACATATTGTAGCCACCAAGGAGCAAGAAGAGAGGATAACTTGAGAAGACGGAGGCCACACTTCGCTCAAGGAAAATTTGGGAATACAATAGAATAGCGTGGAATCAACCATTAACAAGGTAATCCTCTTTTCGTAATCTTTATCGTAAAACGTAGTAACACCCTAAGTCCGTGGTTCCCAACAGTTCGTGGTTCAAATGAAGGTAGGTTTGGGATTTTCTTTAGGCTAGTTTGGCTGGTAGTGATTGGGATTTTGAGAAGGGAGTTTACAGTTGGCTTATATAAGAATTTTGGTTTTGAGGTGAAGGATGGTTGATTGTTTGAGCTAAAAGGTTTAGTGGGGTGAGCTTGGTTGATTTGGATTGGTAGGGATTGTTTATGTGTTCCCGAGCCATCTTCCTTCTTCTTTCTCCTTCTCTCTTCACCTCTCTTCTTATCACCACCCTTCTTCTCCTCCTGCTTTTTATCTTTGCTGCCAGTTGCTCTAGTGGATTGATTTGGATTTGAGCCAAAAGATGATTGATCATCTTGCTTCTGCTCATCATCATCCTTGTCATCCTTTAAGTTATAATCTGAGTTGGCAACATGGTCTATACATTCTGAAGATATCTCCCCAAGATTCTGATCATCTCCTCATCTTCAAGTTTCTTGTTTATATTTATCTTTAGATCAATCTCAAGGGTTATTATCAATCTCAAGTTGTTTCTTACACAATTTTTTGGAACTGTGAAGAATCTGCATTTCTTGGTTTGTGAACAGATGTAGACAATCCCCCTTCTTGGAAAGAGATAGGCTTCAAGAAAAGCAGTTATCTGTGCATTTTTGAGTTCCTTTAGCAGTTGGGTGTCCTCTGGAAATACTGCATGCACTTTATCAATTACCACATCCAGCTCAGATGCTCTCACCTGGAGACATCTGTCCAGTCCACAGTCATTTACATTAGCAACAATTCTCTTCTCCAGAAAGTTGTCAACCTTGACAATCACCACTCTAACAAAGTTTATGTTGTTGGCCAAAACTTTCTTGTATGTGATGTAGTTGTTGTGGAGAGACACCCTCAAGACTGTCAGAAGTTCATTGAATTCTTGATCTTGAAAAGGTCCTTCTACAGCTTTTAGAAGTCTTTACTTTCCCACAACTTTAGAAATTTGAGCTTTTCAATAGCTTGGAGCAATCTGAGTGGTAGAAATCAATTTGCTAGGCTCCTTTGACTTACCATCATCCCTGGATTGTTGAATCCTAGCTTCTATCTCCCCTTTAGTCTTGGGAACATGCATGATGAGGGGAGTTGGTAGTTCTGGCCTTACAGACTCAGGTAGTGCATGTAGTAGAATGTTGAGCTTGCCCATGATGGCTCCCAAGGCAACAAAATTTTGCATTTGTAAGTGCTTGTGGGAGTCCACCAAGGCTTGAATGTCTGTCTGTTGACTCTGCACTAGAGTAGTGAGAGCTTGTACTTGAGTTGTGAGTTGATCATTGGAGGACTGCAAGGTTGAAACTTGGCCTTGAAGAGCTTGAATTTGGAGATTTGTAGAGGTAGAGGCAGGTTGTTGAGAGCTTGAAGGAATAGAAGGTCCAGATGTGTCTTCCACTGCCTGTTTGATACCCTCTATTAGCAGTGTCGAAGTCTCATATTTTCTTTGGTGGAGTTGATTCAACTTGAGCTTTGTGTTATTTGAGCTTGTTATTTGTTGTTGAACCACCTCATGTAGAGCAATAAAAGTCTATCTGAGATTCTTGACATCTTTTTTAACAAAAGTCAGATCAAATCTTGCTATTTGATCAGCAAAATGTTGAAATTTAGAAGTGATCTTGGCTTGAGAAGGTATGATCTCATCCATCTTCTCTCTTACTAGCTTTCTGATCTTGTCCTCAAGACCAATCATCTTTAATTCCAGAGCTTTACCAAACAGGTGAAAAGCCTTAAGTTGAGCTTTTTATACTTCATTGATTTCATCATAGACATCTTGTGGAGGCAGGACCTTGGCATTTCTCCCCAGAATGGTGACATATTCATCTCTAAATCTAGCCAAGACCCGATTCATCTCCAAGGCAGAGTCCTTAGATAACCAAGCATCTGCATTTCCATCTTGCTCAGCTTCATTAACAATTTTCTACTTCTGCTTTTTAACCTTATCATTGTATGTTAGCAGAATGGCTTGATAATCCTGGTTGCTCATATCTGAAGTAAGCAGATGCTGTGAAATGTTGGCTAGTACAGAGATCTGCTCAACAAGAAGATCATCTAAAATTGTAGGTTGAGATTTAGTTGTCTGCAACCAGTGTGACATGAGGTGAGGTTGTTGAGGTTGAGAAGAAGAAGGTGGATTCGATGGGTGTGAAGGTGACAAGGTAACATAACCACCTGTGACAGGAGTCACAGTTTGACTCACAGTTTGTAATGTGTTTCCGACAAGGTGTTATCCTCCACTTGTGATGGGAACCTCCAGTTAAATTAGAGGGGATTTTGCTGGGTTACTGTCATGTGCACCAGCCTCAAACCTTTATGCTTCTTGCAAAGCACTGTCACGTGAATGTGATGTTCTTGCCTCTCCCATAGCAGGGTCATCGGCAATTGTACTCCTAGCTTCAATTGTTAGTGCAATTTCATTTACGGTTTTGAGGGGAGTTGTTCCTGTGACAGGAACCTCCAATTGAATTGGAGAGGATTTAGATAGCTCCCCCTAAAGAGTACTAACCTCAAACCTGACAGCCCGTGAAGGCTGATTTGCACATGAAGGTGCATCTGTAATCACCATAGGGTCTTCAGTAAAAACTGATGAATCCTCCATGTTTGTGATGGTGTCATCAAGGTCTACCCCCAGCTAGCAGCCTCTCACCATCTAAATTTGGTGTCTGGATGGTGAGCAAGGTTTCTTGAACCAAGTCACTTGAGTGGGATTGCACTTGAGAATTGTATTCAAGTGTTGTATAAGAAGAAGAAATTTTAGGGATAAGAATTTGTTACTCATAAGTGAGTGTTGAAAACTCCACCTGAATAGGTGAGGGAGCTTCAAGGGATGTGCTCTCCTTGTGTGTGCCATCCTTGTTTTTCTTTCATACACTTGTATTTGTTCAAGTGATGGTTGTGCAAACTCTGTACAAGGTACATTTGGGCTAATGCTCTTTTCAATAGAGACATCCTTTTAAGAGGGTGCCTCTAGAGTCTGTTTAAGTCCCTTGTTTACAACTACATCCTTTTGAGAGGGTGCATAGGTGGCTTGAGTGGTCAGCTCTAAGTTTTTAGCCTTCTTTGGTTTTCTCTTGACCAAGGGTGACTCAGGTTCTGTTTGTTCCTCACCACTCTCATTGATAATTGGTAAAGGTGCTTACTTTCTCTTCTTTTTACTCACTTAACCCTTTTAAGAGGATGAAGTGGTTGGTTTCCTAGCAGCTACTGGCATAGAAGAAGGGGTCTCAGCATTTAAAGTTCCATGTTGGTATTCCTGTGTTTGTACTTCCACATGTTCAAAGACCATTGCTATGCTAGATTGAGCATTTATCCTCATGTCAGGCATGGGGTAAGGGTAAGTCTTAAACATCTCTATCATGAATGGAGTGATTTTGAGACTTACGGTTACCTTATTCTTTGTAACTAGTGACCCAAATAGAATTTTGGACACTTGCTTATAATTTCCTATTAATGATCTATCTACACCATCTATCAAATGTATGTCATTTACTTTATAATTTAAAGCAGACATAATGAATCTAGGAAGAAATATTTCCTTACCTCTTGATGCTAATGGCATTGTTAGCCTGGTGCTCAATTCCTCCAATATGTAGTGTCCTACATTGATCTGTTTGTTGTGAGCCATTTAGTAGACCAGCTTCTGGACAACACTAGAGATGTTGTCAAACCCAGACTTTCTGCAGGTGAAAGCTCTTATCACTGAATCAAAGAGAAAAGACCATTTCTTCCTCGGGTTCTTCTTGTTCATGCTTTCCAAATTAATCATTTCATAGTAATTAATGAAGTCCATGAATTCATAAAGGTCATCCTGAGTTGGAGCCTCCACCAGCTAGTCAGTAGGGATGCCTAATGCCATGTTGACAACATTTTAAAAAATCTCCACCTGTTGGCCCTTGATTGTATAGTTTATAATAATTGATGTAGCCTGATTCTCATGCACAATTGTTCGTGTTACTGTTGTATTCCAGAAATCCCCTAGGACATCCAAGTAAAGTACAGGATTAACAGTAAGAGCTCCCACAAATTATGTTTAGACAGAAATTTTACAAAGCTTTTGAAAGCTTTAGGAGCTTGATTTGCATCTAAAAATGCAAGAAAGTTGGTCTCTTTTGGGATAAAGGGTACAATAATGTTGGATTCCATTGAGAAGAGTGTGAAGTTTAGTGGGTAAGAGAAATTGAAGAGAGAGAGTAAGAAATGAGAGAGAAATCAATTTTGCTTTAAAAAATCTAGGTCACTTAGAGTTTTTGAAGGCGTAAGTATGTGTATGTCGAGATGTCTAAGTATTTATAGTAAAAGTAAATGATTTATCGAGAACTCAAAAATAAACGTTTGGGATTTGCTTATCGAGAAGTCATTTTAAAAGGTGAATTACATATTGAAAAGTCATTTTAATTTATTCTATTAGAGAACTAAAATTGACTTGTCGAGATATCAAATAAATACTTAGTTTGTCCAAAATGGACTGAATTGTTTCCAATTTTTATTTGAATAAATCCAAATAAAATCAGAATTAATTTATCAAGAGTAATTTACCAAAATAATTTATTAAATTTAAATTCTTTCAGTTTAAAGTTATTTATAAGTCTAAAATATACTTGTACAGGACTATGTGAGTTAACACTTATAGAGAATTCTATAATGACTTATTGATAAGTCTTAATAAAGCTTATCGATAAGTCCCTCGGGAAGTCAGAAAAATGACTTGTCGAGAACTCACTCGAGAAGTCTTAAAATGAATTGTCGATAAGTCAATTAGACTTATCGAGAACTCGGTTCCCTATATACTCTTGATCAATTTGATTCTACCTTGTGCTAATTTTACATATTGACAATGTAAATCAACATTTAGACAGTTTTCTTAGAATTGAAAAATTCCAAGCTAAATTTGAATTTTGAAAAATAAATATGCAGAGATTCCTGAAATATTTATAATTTATATTTCAGTTAATTTCCAATTTATCAAATAAATTTTGATTTATCAGAAATTTATCTGCTGCAAAACATTAGCTAAGTTCTTGCCTTATGATGAAGAGTTAAGCATTCCAATTTCACCTACAAGTCTAGTGAAAGTTGCTTTATCCAAAGGTTTAGTAAATATATCAGCTAATTGTTTTTCTGTTGGAACAAAAATGAGCTCAATGGTACCATTTGTAGCATTATCTCTAATAAAATGGTACCTTACATCAATGTGCTTTGTTCTAGAATGATTAACTGGATTAGCCATAATAGATATAACACTAGTATTGTCACACATAATTGGAATTTTCTATAATACTAGGCCATAGTCCATTAGCTAATTACTAATCCAAAGCACTTGAGCACAGCAACTTCCAGAAGCTATGTACTCAGCCTCAGCTGTGAAAGTTGATACATATTGTTATTTCTTGCTATACCATGATACAATTATTTGTACAAGAAACTGACAGCTTCCACTAGTGCTCTTCCTGTCAACCCTGCATCTAGAAAAATATGCATCAATGTATCAAACATCTTCAAAACCAGTTTGGAGTCCCCTTTAAGTATCTGAAAATCCTCTTCACGGCCATCGAATGTGATTCTTTTGGATTGGCTTGAAATCTTGCACATAGATATGTTGCAAACATGATATCTGGTCTACTTGCAGTTAAGTAAAGCAAAGATCCAATCATTCCTCTATAGCTTGAGATATCTACACTCTTACCCTTTTTTATCTTCATCCAACTTTATAGCGATAGAAATAGGTGTAGATGCAGTTGAACAATCAACCATACAAAACTTTTTAATCTTTGACATACTTAGTTTGGCTGATGAAGATTTCATCACTTCTTTGACTGACTTGAAGTCCAAGAAAGTAACTTAATTCCCCCATCATACTCATTTCATATTCACTCTGTATAAGCTTAGAGAATCTTTGGCAAAGCTTTTCATTTTTAGAACCAAAGATAATATCATCCACATAGATCTGGACTAGGATCATATCATCACCATGCTTATTGTAGAAGTGAGTCTTATCAGTAGTACCTCTAGTGAATCCATGCTTAATCAGAAATTCTAACAGTGTGTCATACCAAGCTCTAGGTGCTTGTTTTAGTCCATAGAGATCCTTGAGTAGCTTGTACACAAAATTTGGAAATTCTGGATCTTCAAAGCCAGGTGGCTGTTGCACATAAACTTCTTCTTCCAACTCACCACTAAGAAATGCACTCTTCACATCCATTTGATATACCTTGAAATTTGAATGTGCAGCAAATGCAAGAAAAATCCTTATTGCTTCAACTCTTGCAACTGAAGCAAAATTTTCATCATAATCAATTACTTCCTCTTGTGAGTAGCCTTTTTCAATCAACCTTGCTTTATTTCTGGTGACTATTCTATTTTCATCCATTTTGGTTCCTGAACACTTACTTTGTTCCAATTATACTTATGTTCTTTGGTGTATGAACCAATTTCCAAACTTTTTTTTCTGTCAAACTGATTTAGTTCTTCTTTCATGGCAGATATCCAATTAGGATCAAGAAGAGCTTCCTCAATTTTCTTTGGCTCAACTTCTGACAGAAGACATGCATTGTGTAATAACCCCCAAAATTTTCAACTATTTATAACCCTTATGAATAGTGTTTTAGCTGAATGAGAAAACTTTTATTGCCACACTATGTAGGGGTTCTGTTATGGATATTCTGAGATTTTATTAGTAATCTATATGGTATATAAGTGTATGTAAAGATCGTCAGAATCCAATTCCGAACACTTTGACTTTTCCCGGAAATCCACCAGATACGGAAAGAATTGAGTATAAGGTAACAAGATAAAAAGGATTTAAATTAAAGGATTATAAGAGAGGATCATAAAAGGAATATAATATATTAAGAAAGGTTAAGGGAACCTAAGTAATAAGATCCCGGGTATGATCCCTCAAACGATAAACGAAAACGAAAGTTAAGCGAACCGTATAACAGATCAGCGGTCATTAGGCAAACAATTAGGAAGTTAATCAAAGGGATTAGAGAGGATGATGTCACCCAACCAATGAGAAGAGGACAAGGAGGGAAAGATGACATCATAGCATGACATAAGCATGACATGGGAAGGAAGGAAATGTGGTGGAATATTAACCACACAAAATCAAGGGTAAATGGGTAATTGACCTAAAATAAAACAAATCTAATTTCATCCACCAAGCCAAACAAATCATTTCTCATCAAAACAAAATTTTATTCTTCATCACCAAGGCTTGCTCTCGGCTTTTGCCATTTTCAAGAGAAAGGAATTTCAAAACTCAAGATCAAGGCTTCCTAAATTGGTAAGATAATTCCCTAGTCATCCTTATGCATTGTTATGGCTATCTTATGAGTTTAAGCCTTCAATTCTTTCTCAATATTCTTCAAGAAATCAATGAAGAAGACAATGAATAGTGATTTCAAAGTTTTTAACTTGATTTTTTCTTGTTTTTCTTTAAGATCCAAGCATCCCTAAGACTTCTCAAGGCTTCTTAAGGCTTCCTAGCTACTCCCACCACTTCAAGGAAGGTATATCATCTCCAAACCCTAGATTCCTTTGTATAATAAGATGATTTTGATTGTTATGGTGATATAGTAGCTTAATGCTTGTGGTTTAGAGTTTGGGTTGGGGTGGTAGTGAAATGGAATGGTGAATCTTGTTGTTTTGGTTAAAAGAACTTAAGTATAGTTAAATTCAAGCTTAAGCATAAGTATAAATGTTAATATTGAACTTATTGGGGATGTTATGATGTAATAAGGATGGACTTTGGTTGTATGAATGGATTGGGGTTGAATTGTGATGGTTTTGCAATGGTTTAAATTTGGGAAATCGCGTAAACATAGCCGTCGTAATGTCCGATTTACTTTAGACTGCTTTTGTTCATAACATTTGGACCCGAGAACTCCCTGCTAGATTATGACCATTGCCATGTTTAGATAGTTCATGTTACGAGCTTCGTTTTGATATGTAGTTCGTTTGATTCCGATGCACGGTTTAGAAGAAACGACCGTTTTAAGTAACGGCGTTTCGCGAACGAAACATTTCCCCTTGCCTTACTTTGAAACATAGGTTAAAGACCAAAAAGGGTTAATTAATGTATGAAACAATTATGGCAAGAGTGTTAGGCAGTTGGTAAGACACTCGCGAAGGAATCGCCTTAAAACTCGTAATGGTTAAATTATTAAAAATGGTGGAGCCGAGGGTACTCGAGTGACTTAAGAGAATCAGTAAGCGCAAAGCAAGCGTTAGAGTCTAAGTTAGTTAAAGTATAGATTTACAAGTGACTTTGGTTTAATTCCAACTTACTTGTTGTTTATAGGTTACCAGACTCGTCCCGAGCCTTTTATCACCCCAAGTCGCTCAGGCAAGTTTTCTACCCGTTATACTGTTGTTGTGATGTATATGCGTATATGCATGATCTTGCGATAAATGCATATTTGTTATTAGCAAGTTTTTGCGATATATTGTAGCATGTGATATGGTATATATGCATGCCTGTTTCATATTCTTGGATTATATATCTGTTGGTTAAAATGCTTACAGTTGCATAATACCTATGTTAGAGATAAGCGGTATTGAGTTTACCCTTAGTATAGAGGATCAAAAGGTGAACATATTTCTAAACCGGGAGTCGATGTTCCCGAGTATAATATATATATTTTTATATATATATGGTTATAGTTTTCAAAACTATTAATCGAATAAGGTTTATTCGATAACTTTAACTTTATTTTATTATTGAATATTATTTCGAATTTTCATCCGAGGACTTATGACTCCTTTATTTTATTATTGAATATTATTTCGAATATTCATTCGAGGGCTTATGACTCAGTTATATTATTAATGATTATTAATTGAATATTCATTTGAGGATGTATGACTCCGTTATTTTATTTAATGAATATTATTTATAATATTCATTCGAGGTATTATGACTCCGCTTGTTATTTAATAATATTCTTTATTTTATTAAATAATAATGTTTCGATAATCAAACTTATTTTCGATTATTCAAATAAAGATAGTACTTTCGTATAAGTATATCTTTGGTTATTTAATACTCATTTCAAGTATAAGTCTTACAACTTCTACTTCAATTATTTGTATAAAGATTATTCTTTATGGGAATATTATTTAAATAATAATATTCAGACATTTTCTAAATATATTGGGACTGATTTACTTCATTAAATCAGCATTACTCCAAACAATATTTAAAGTATTTTCGAGTCTTCAAAATGATTTTTAAAAGTTAGAGCGGACCCCAAAACTCATTTTTATATTTAAGATCTTCCTTTTAAAAAGAGGATTTAAATACTCGCTCAAAACCTGAGGGATCCGGTTCTATGGTGTATCTTATATTTGCAACAAGGTTGCAGTTTTGGTAAATGAATTGATTACTTACCCAACGTTCGGGAAGTAAGTCCATCTATCGAGTCGGCATAACCAACATGGGCTCAGTGGGCGTCCATGATAGTGTAAGTGGCTCAGTGAGAGTCCATCAAATGCATAAGTGGCTGAGTGGCAGTCCAACATAAGGTCCTATTGCGACCAGGGTGATGACCAGTGGGGAATTCGTCCATCTACTAGTAAAAAAGGTTACTTATTGGTATCTTTGCCTGATCAGCAAGATATCGGGTTTATGCCACAATTCTTTTTCCCTTCCAAAAATTCATTGGATGTTACAAACTCTGTTCATACTTTACATGACAGAGGTTTTCAGGGACTGTATAAGGAAGATGTATATGTGGATATATATATCGGAACTTAATGAAGTATATCATAACTTCATTTCCTTCAATACTACTTCAAAGATTTAATCTATTCAAATCTGTCTTGTAGTCTCATCTATGTGATGAACTGTTGAAAGCTCGTTATACTTTGAACAGTGGTAGTTCAAGTAACTTTATAATTGATATAAGTATAGTGAAGTATTTGGTAACTTCATCCCTTGTTTTTACTTATATCTAGTAAGTAATTATCTTACACATGATAAAAGATTCTAGTAAGTATCCATTTAGATACTTGTATTATTGTTATCACTATATATTATCTTGCGAGCTGTAAGGCTCACTCTTGCTTTATTTCTTCATCACACAACAACAGTTAGGAAAGATGGCCAGACTCCAGCAGACCCAGCGCAAGCGTGTGGGAAGCGTCCCGCGTCTTCCCGTTGATGTTGTAGCTGCTATAGCTGCAGAGGTAGATCTATTGGTAGATCAGGCATTCTACTTTTGAGAATCAAATTATGTATAATTATAACTTGTGGCAGATAATGGCAATTAACTGTAAATTTATCAAGTAATCATTTTGGGTTGTAATAATTTTTAATTGTGGATTCAAGGACTTGTACTTATTTCAATTTCATCTCTGAGACTATAACGGGTTGTGGTGTGTGTTAGTGTGGGGTCACAGCATAAGGTTATTTATTATTAATTAAGTGAAGTGATATTGAGGAAAGAAAGACCGTGACGACCCGGATCCCTGACCCCGGATCTAGGGGTGTTACAGAAATGGTATCAGAGCTAAGCGTTATAACCTCAGAGATGATGCGACGATATAATAACAAACTCACAAAGATAATAAGAACTCTTGCCAAGTTCATGGTCGGACTACTTAAAGTAGTGCTGACAGTTAAAACCCTTACGGGAACCCTTATAAGTATCATGACAGTAACTTAGCTCGTTTAATGTGTAGGCGCCTGAGATAGAGGTCCCTGAGATGTTCGAGCGTGAGCATGATGAGGCACTGCTAGATGTTGAGGATCAGGAGGAGCCTGAGATGGAGGAGGATGAGGAGGACCCCTCAGAGGAGTCAGAGACGGAGGTCATTGCTATTTCAGATGAGGAGGACCCCTCAGAGGAGTCAAAGATAGAGGTCATTGCTATTCCAGATGAGGAGGACCCGGATGAGGTCCCAGTAGCTGAGGAGCGTGTCGGACCTATGGTAGTGTATGCTGGTACCCCTTTACCCACACTTCCGGTGGTCAGAGCTCCTACCCCTCCACCACTATCTTGGATCCCTTATGATGACAACTCAGAGACCCATACTTCCGAGCCTAGGCAGACTGAGGAGGCACCCCCAGCGGCTCCGGATTAACCACCTCTTGACCCTGCCCACAGGCAGTCTTCGTTAGCCCACGACTATGTTCAGGATGTACTGAGGACCCGAGTGGCTGTTGCCGAGGCCCTACTGGATGAGGCCAGGAGGGAGTTGGATGCGGAGAGGGCGGGCAGGCGTACCCGAGCTTATGAGACTAGGGCTTCTATACCCCGATCCTTGAGGAGGGAGCTTACGGGGATAGAGCTCACGTCCCGAGCGAGGCTCAGATCGCTCCAGGGGGACAGGCATGGTAGGATCTCCAGGCGGCAGGCCGACTATATCTTCCGTCGTGTGATGGAAAGGGTATGGGAGTTGACCCACTCCGGTGTGTGATTCAGGATTGACGATGGAATAGTCTAGTTGTCTAGTTAGCCGAGGCCTTAGTAAGAGCCAATTTTTCGGGATAGTTGACTTGTATATAGCATCCCTTTTTCTGACTAGACAGATAGACTCTTGTGTATCACTTTTGGGACAGATGGCTGTAGCACTGTTGTACTTTTGACCAGATCAAACTATATATTTCTCGTATTATGTATATATTTGTTTCCTTTCGGTTCAGTTCCTTAGTGACGAGATCACTGTTTTTATCATTATTATTACTGCACTTCGTATTAGAACTGTCATAAAATAATAAAATTGCGAGATACATTATCCCCATTATAGAATTGTGCAAGACACAATGTTGTGTATGATTGTGACCTAACGTTGATTTTCCCAATAATTTTTTTTATTATCAGTATCATGCCGCCAAGAAAGATTGAAACTAGGGCGAACACAGTGAAGAGGAAGATGAGGATTATGTGGAATAGGATGACTCCCTGTATAAAGTGGAAGAGGAAACCTATGATGTTGAGGGATTTGAGATAGAGGCTGAAGAAGGAGAAACTGAGGTTGAGCAACCAGTACCAAACCCAGGCATGGATCCCATGGGCCAGTTCATGCAACTTCTAAGGCAGAACTTGGAACGTCAACCCAACCCACCCCCTCAAGGAAATAACAATGATGTGGCAAACTCTTTCAGGGCTTTTAAGTCCCTTAAGCCCCCTGAGTTCCACGGATCAGCCGACCCAGTTGAGGCAAGGTCATGGTTAAAGGAAATGGAGAAATCCTTTGAGATTCTGAGTATCGATGAGGCACAGAAGACTGTATTTGCTACCTACCTTCTGAAAGGAGAGGCTAACTATTGGTGGGAGGCCAAGAAAAACATGGAGACAGATGCTATTATAACCTGGGAGAGATTCAGTCAGTTGTTTCTGGGAAAGTATTTCCCGAGGTTTATGGAAAACCAGATGGAGCTCAAGTTCTTCAAGCTAAAGCAGAATAACTTATCAGTAGAAGAGTACGAAGCAAAATTTACTGAGTTATCAAGGTTTGTGCCGGAGTTTGTGAGCACCGAGGAAAAGAAAGCTAGGAGGTTTCAGCAGGGACTGAAACCGTGGATTCAGAATAGGGTGGCAATCCTTGAGCTTACGGATTATGCCACTCTGGTGCAAAAGGCAACGATTGTAGAAGCCGAAAGTGAACAGATGCAGAAGGAAAGAGAGAAGAAGGGAATAAAGAGGAAAAGTATGAGCATGGGTGGAGGTTCCGCAGGAAGAAGCTTCCCAACTAGATTTAATCGAGGGGCAGTGTCCCTACCGGGAAAGAACACTGGGTTTAAGCGGCCAATGAGCGTGAGTGTGAGCCAGCGCGGCCAGAAGTCAAGAATGTCCTATTCCAACCAGTCTCGACCCCCATTGCCAGCCTGTAACACATGTGGAAGGATGCATACTGGGGAGTGTAAAGGAAAGCCAGTAACCTGCTTTAAGTGCGGTCGGGAAGGTCACTATTCAACTAAGTGCCCATCATCAACCCCTGTCGTCATTCCAACCACCACTTGTCATCAGTGTGGACGCCCGGGTCATTGGAAGAGGGAATGCCCAATGAACAAACCAGCAGCTTCGGGAGCAAGCAGGGCTGCCTCCAATAAGCCACCTACTGCAAGGACTTTCAACATGACAGTCCAGGATGCTATGAAAGATTCAGATGTGATAGCAGGTACCCTTTCTCTAAATTCAGTCAGTGAAAATGTTTTATTTGATTCGGGAGCAACTAAATCTTTTATATCAAGGGACTTTGCGCGTAAATTAAGACTTAAAGCTGAACCCTTGATAGAACCCTTACAAGTAGAAATAGCCAATCATGAAATTATTCATGTTAACCAGATTCACCCCGCCTGTGAGATAGGCATAGGGGAGCAATCTTTTAGTGTTGATCTGATTCCTTTTAAATTATGGGAGTTTGATGTAATTTTGGGAATGGACTGGCTATCTAGCAATGATGCTCAGATAGACTGTAAAGGGAAGAAAGTTAAGTTAAATATCCCAGGGAAGAAAGAAGTTATATTTAGAGGAAAGAGGCAGACGCAGAAATTTTTGACTATGGCCCAGGCCAGAAGGATGCTACGAAAAGGAAATGAGGCCCACCTAGCCTATGTGGTGGACACGCAGAAGGAGGTGCCTAACTTACAAGATATTCCAGTATTCAACGAATTTGAAGATGTATTCCCACAAGACCTTCCGGGATTACCACCCGATAGAGTGATTGAATTTCCTATTGAAGTGGCCCCCGGGACGGCGCCAGTTTCAAAAGCACCTTACCGGTTAGCCTCGTTAGAAATGAAGGAATTAGCTATCCAATTGCAGGAACTCTTGGATAAGGGTATGATAAGACCCAGTGTGTCTCCGTGGGGAGCACCAGTTTTATTTGTTAAGAAGAAAGATGGGAGCATAAGGCTGTGCATCGACTATCGAGAGTTGAACAAGCTAACCATAAAGAACAGGTACCCATTACCTAGAATAGACGATCTGTTCGACCAGCTAAAGGATGTTGTTTATTTTTCCAAGATCGACCTGAGAACTGGATATCACCAACTAAAGATTAAACCCGAAGATATTTCCAAGACAGCATTCCGTACCAGATATGGGCATTATGAGTTCTTGGTAATGTCCTTTGGATTAACCAACGCCCCAGCGACTTTCATGGATTTAATGAATAGAGTATTTAAGAAGTACTTGGACAAGTGTGTGATAGTTTTTATCGATGATATTTTGATCTACTCAAGGACTGAGGAAGAACATGCAGAGCATTTGAGGATAGCTCTAGGAATACTCAGAGAGGAACAGTTATATGCCAAATTCTCGAAGTGTGAATTCTGGCGGAATGAAGTACAGTTTTTAGGACATGTGATCAATAAAGAAGGAGTATTGGTCGACCCCTCCAAGATAGAGGCGGTCTCAAATTGGGAAAGGCCAACCATACCCACAGAGGTAAGGAGTTTCATAGGATTGGCCGGCTACTATCGTAGATTTGTACAGGACTTTGTGAAGATCGCATCCCCTTTGACACGACTTACTCGTAAGACAGAGAAGTTTGAATGGATGGAGAAATGCGAGAACAGTTTTCAGGAATTAAAGAAAAGGTTGGTAACGGCCCCGGTGTTGGCATTGCCGGACGGAAAAGGAGATTTTGTGATATATAGTGACGCGTCGCACAAAGGATTAGGGTGTGTGCTTATGCAGCACGGTAAAGTGATTGCGTATGCGTCGAGACAACTGAAGGAATACGAGATTAGATATCTTACTCATAACCTTGAGCTCGCGGCAATAGTATTTGCCTTAAAAATTTGGAGGCACTACTTGTATGGAGAGAAGTGCGAGATTTTCACAGACCATAAGAGCCTCAAGTACATATTTACGTAGAAAGAGCTCAACCTGCGCCAGAGGAGATGGTTAGAACTAATCAAGGACTATGATTGTGAGATTCTCTATCATCCGGGGAAAGCCAATGTGGTGGCTGATGCCCTTAGTAGAAAGGAAAGACTCAGAATGATAACGACTTCGGAAGAATTGATAAGGGATTTTGAGAGAATGGAAATAGAAGTAAAGGTAACCGGAACCGGAACTGAAAAGCTTTTTGAGATCTCAATGCAGCCAGAGTTATTGGAAAAGATCAGATTGTGCCAAGAGAAAATAATGAATGAAGGCAGAGAGTCAATGACTGGAGAGGAGATCCATACTGAGAAAGATGATAAAGGGATAATGAGGTACTCCTACCGGATTTGGGTTCCGAATGTTCAAGAACTTAAAGATGAGATTTTGGATGAAAGCCATAGTTCAAGGTATTCCATTCACCCGGGAAGTACCAAGATGTATAGGGATTTGAAGGAATATTACTGGTGGCCCAACATGAAGAGGGACGTAGCAGAATGGGTAAACAAATGTTTGACTTACCAAAGGGTAAAGGCAGAGCACCAGAGACCCAGTGGACTTTTACGACCCCTGGAGATTCCCGAATGGAAATGGGAACAGATAGCGATGGATTTTGTTGTAGGCTTGCCAAGGAAGAAAGCCAATCATGACGCCATATGGGTAATTATAGACCGACTGACAAAGTCAGCTCATTTCATTCCTATCAATGAGAGATACACAGTCGATAGACTGGTGGACATTTACCTTAAGGAAATAGTGACGCGACATGGAGTCCCAGCATCCATTGTCTCAGACCGAGACCCTAGGTTCAATTCCAGATTTTGGAGGAGCTTTCAAGAATGTGCGGGGACCAAGTTAAATATGAGTACCGCGTACCATCCTCAGACGGATGGGCAGAGTGAAAGGACCATCCAGACACTAGAGGATATGTTGAGAGTCTGTACAATTGACCTTAAAGGAAGTTGGGATGACCACTTGCCGTTGATCGAGTTTTCTTATAACAATAGCTTTCATGCTAGCATCGGAATGCCGCCTTATGAGGCCCTGTATGGAAGAAGGTGTCGATCTCCCTTATACTGGGATGAAGTAGGAGAGCGGAAGATGCTCGGACCCGAAGTGGTCCAAAGAACCAAAGACATAGTGGATCTTATCAGAGGACGGCTTGTAGCAACCCAAGACAGACAGAAGAAATATGCAGACCTAGCCCGAAAGGACAAGGAATATGAAGTCGGGGACTTAGTACTGCTAAAGGTATCCCCTTGGAAGGGATTAATGAGGTTCGGAAAGAAAGGAAAACTAAGCCCAAGATATATTGGACCTTTTGAGATATTAAGATGGATTGGAAAGTTAGCTTACGAGCTAGCCTTACCCCCTAACTTGCAACAAGTTCATAATGTGTTCCATGTGTCAATGCTAAGGAAGTATCATCGGGATGCCAGACACATAGTGGAGTACGAGCAAGTGGATATGCAACCAGATCTGACTTACGTGGAGAAGCTAGTAAGGATTATCGATAAGAAGGAGCAGGTGCTTCGGAACAAAGTAATCAAGCTAGTCAGAGTGCTATGGTAGAATTATAATGTGGAAGAATCAACTTGGGAACTAGAGAGTGCGATGGTAGAAAAGTACCCCCATTTGTTTTCTATTTGATTCCGGGACGGAATCCTTTTAAGGAGGGGAGACTGTAATAACCCCAAAATTTTCAACTTTTTGTAACCCTTATGAATAGTGTTTTAGCTGAATGAGAAAACTTTTCATGCCACACTATGTAGGGATTCTGTTATGGATATTCTGAGATTTTATTAGTACTCTATATGGTATATAAGTGTATGTAAAGATCGTCAGAATCCAATTCCGAACACTTTGACTTTTCCCGGAAATCCACTAGATACGGAAAGAATTGAGTATAAGGTAACAGGATAAAAAAGATTTAAATTAAAGGATTATAAGAGAGGATCATAAAAGGAATATAATATATTGAGAAAGGTTAAGGGAACCTAAGTAATAAGATCCCGGGTATGATCCCTCAAACGATAAACGAAAATGAAAGTTAAGCGAACCGTATAACAGATCAGCGGTCATTAGGCAAACAATTAGGAAGTTAATCAAAGGGATTAGAGAGGATGATGTCACCCAACCAATGAGAAGAGGACGAGGAGGGAAAGATGACATCATAGCATGACATAAGCATGACATGGGAAGGAAGGAAATGTGGTGGAATATTAACCACACAAAATCAAGGGTAAATGGGTAATTGACCTAAAATAAAACAAATCTAATTTCATCCACCAAGCCAAACAAATCATTTCTCATCAAAACAAAATTTTATTCTTCATCACCAAGGCTTGCTCTCGGCTTTTGCCATTTTCAAGAGAAAGGAATTTCAAAACTCAAGATCAAGGCTTCCTAAATTGGTAAGATAATTCCCTAGTCATCCTTATGCATATTTATGGCTATCTTATGAGTTTAAGCCTTCAATTCTTTCTCAATCTTCTTCAAGAAATCAATGAAGAAGACAATGAATAGTGATTTCAAAGTTTTTAACTTGATTTTTTCTTGTTTTCCTTTAAGATTCAAGCATCCCTAAGACTTCTCAAGGCTTCTTAAGGCTTCCTAGCTACTCCCACCACTTCAAGGAAGGTATATCATCTCCAAACCCTAGATTCCTTTGTATAATAAGATGATTTTGATTGTTATGGTGATATAGTAGCTTAATGATTGTAGTTTAGAGTTTGGGTTGGAGTGGTAGTGAAATGGAATGGTGAATCTTGTTGTTTTGGTTAAAAGAACTTAAGTATAGTTAAATTCAAGCTTAAGCATAAGTATAAATGTTAATATTGAACTTATTGGGTATTTTATGATGTAAAAAGGATGGAATTTGGTTGTATAAATGGATTGGGGTTGAATTGTGATGGTTTTGGAATGGTTTAAATTTGGGAAATCGCGTAAACATAGCCGTCGTAATATCCGATTTACTTTAGACTGCTTTTGTTCATAACATTTGGACGCGAGAACTCCCTGCTAGATTATGACCATTGCCATGTTTAGATAGTTCATGTTATGAGCTTCGTTTTGATATGTAGTTCGTTTGATTCCGATGCACGGTTTAGGAGAAACGACCGTTTTAAGTAACGGCGTTTCGCGAACGAAACATTTACCCTCGCCTTACTTTGAAACATAGGTTAAAGACCAAAAAGGGTTAATTAATGTATGAAACAATTATGGCAAGAGTGCTAGGCAGTTGGAAGACACTCGCGAAGTAATCGCCTTAAAACTCGTAATGGTTAAATTATTAAAAATGGTGGAGCCGAGGGTACTCGAGTGACTTAAGAGAATCAGTAAGCGCAAAGCAAGCGTTAGAGTCTAAGTTAGTTAAAGTATAGATTTACAAGTGACTTTGGTTTAATTCAAACTTACTTGTTGTTTATAGGTTACCAGACTCGTCCCGAGCCTTTTATCACCCCCAGTCGCTCAGGCAAGTTTTCTACCCGTTATACTATTATTGTGATGTATATGCGTATATGCATGATCTTGCGATAAATGCATATTTGTTATTAGCAAGTTCTTGCGATATATTGTAGCATGTGATATGGTATATATGCATGCCTGTTTCATATTCTTGGATTATATATCTGTTGGTTAAAATGCTTACAGTTGCATAATACCTATGCTAGAGATAAGCGGTATTGAGTTTACCCTTAGTATAGGGGATCAAAAGGTGAACATATTTCTAAAACGGGAGTCGATGTTCCCGAGTATAATATATATTTTTATATATATATGGTTATAGTTTTCAAAACTATTAATTGAATAAGGTTTATTCGATAACTTTAACTTTATTTTATTATTGAATATTATTTCGAATTTTCATCCGAGGACTTATGACTCCTTTATTTTATTATTGAATATTATTTCGAATATTCATTCGAGGGCTTATGACTCAGTTATATTATTAATGATTATTAATTGAATATTCATTTGAGGATGTATGACTCCGTTATTTTATTTAATGAATATTATTTATAATATTCATTCGAGGTATTATGACTCCGCTTGTTATTTAATAATATTCTTTATTTTATTAAAGAATAATGTTTCGATAATCAAACTTATTTTCGATTATTCAAATAAAGATAGTACTTTCGTATAAGTATATCTTTGGTTATTTAATACTCATTTCAAGTATAAGTCTTACAACTTCTACTTCAATTATTTGTATAAAGATTATTCTTTATGGGAATATTATTTAAATAATAATATTCAGACATTTTCTAAATATATTGGGACTGATTTACTTCATTAAATCAGCATTACTCCAAACACTCTTTAAAGTGTTTTCGAGTCTTCAAAATGATTTTTAAAAGTTAGAGCGGATCCCAAAACTCATTTTTATATTTAAGATCTTCCTTTTAAAAAGGGGAATTAAATACTCGCTCAAAACCTGAGGGATCCGGCTCTATGGTGTATTTTATATTCGCAACAAGGGTGTAGTTTTGGTAAATGAATTGATTACTTACCCAACGTTCGGGAAGTAAGTCCATCTATCGAGTCGGCATAAGCAACATGGGCTCAGTGGGCGTCCATGATAGTGTAAGTGGCTCAGTGGGAGTCCATCAAATGCATAAGTGGCTGAGTGGCAGTCCAGCATAAGGTCCTATTACGACCAGGGTGATGACCAGTGGGGAATTCGTCCATCAACTAGTAGAAAAGGTTACTTGTTGGTATCTTTGCCTGATCAGCAAGATATCGGGTTTATGCCACAATTCTTTTTCCCTTCCAAAAATTCATTGGATGTTACAAACTCTAATCATACTTTACATGATAAAGGTTTTCAGGGACTGTATAAGGAAGATGTATATGTGGATATATATATCGGAACTTAATGAAGTATATCATAAATTTATTTCCTTCAATACTACTTCAAAGATTTAATCTATTCAAATCTGTCTTGTAGTCTCATCTATGTGATGAACTGTTGAAAGCTGGTTATACTTTGAACAGTGGTAGTTCAAGTAACTTTATAATTGATATAAGTATAGTGAAGTATTTGGTAACTTCATCCCTTGTTTTTACTTATATCTAGTAAGTAATTATCTTACACGTGATAAAAGATTCTAGTAAGTATCCATTTAGATACTTGTATTATTGTTATCAATATATATTATCTTGCGAGCTGTAAGGCTCACTCTTGCTTTATTTCTTCATCACACAACAACAGTTAGGAAAGATGGCCAGACTCCAGCAGACCCAGCGCAAGCGCGTGGGAAGCGTCCCGCGTCTTCCCGTTGATGTTGTAGCTGCTATAGCTGCAGAGGTAGATCTATTGGTAGATCAGGCATTCTACTTTTGAGAATCAAATTATGTATAATTATAACTTGTGGCAGATAATGGCAATTAATTGTAAATTTATCAAGTAATCATTTTGGGTTGTAATAATTTTTAATTGTGGATTCAAGGACTTGTACTTATTTCAATTTCATCTCTAAGACTATAACGGGTTGTGGTGTGTGTTAGTGTGGGGTCACAGCATAAGGTTATTTATTATTAATTAAGTGAAGTGATATTGAGGAAAGAAAGACCGTGACGACCCGGATCCCTGACCCCGGATCTGGGGGTCTTACATATTATGACGACTGAGAATTTTGCGACGTAATTAAGTCAATAAAGTATGTGTTATGTGATGTGATTATAATTATGTGACTAAATGCTGATTAATTGTCTTTCTTGTATATTGGAATATAGGAGCGTAGATAAAAACGTTCCAATTTAAAGAGTCAGCTTAGAAGTTAAGTTGTGGTATCAGGCCGTCAGGTAGAACGGAACCCGTCCTATTAAGGAGTTAAAGAATATAAAATATGAATTATGTGTGATTGAATGAAATGAATGTTTAAATAAATTATTTCATCCTAAGTGACGTGTCGATTGATAATGATAATGAGAAGCGCAATCCAAACGCTGAGCGTCGGACCGTCAGGATGAACGTGACACTGTACGCGTAAAAAGGATAAAAGATTAAAGAGGGATAAATTCTATGATCAGACCTGAGTTGTTATGTGATTGTATATGTGTGATTGATTGACTGTGTGCATGATTATGTGCTCTGTGACATTTTTATGGAATTAAGAGAATTATGTAAGGATTTATTTAATCTTCGCGCATTTTTATAAAATCATTCGAGTAAGATAAAAACATGGGATTTGTTTTTTATCTTCATAATGGTCCTAGAGACTTTTTAAAAATGATGAGTGGATTTATTTGGTGGTCTTTGCATTTTTAAATTGATTTTATGTGGAAAAATGATATTATTAAGGCGAGATTGCGAAATTCATATAAAATCAACCATCCGCTCAAAATCTTATTATGAGTAATGGTTAAAAAGCTAATTTCGAGATCTACGTATTAAAATTGTCATTTTCAATAATTCTCGACTTTCCGAGAGATATATATTTTATATTTAATTCTTGTCTCATTTGAGTAAAAAGGAAGGGACAAATAAGAATAAAAGGGGAATTAGTAATGTACTAAAATGCCCTTGATTTTGATTGAGTATAAAACTCATTCTCTCCCCCCTTTTCTTTGTTTTTTTTTCCGAGCACATCAATCTCTCTTCTCTCTTTCTTTCTCACACTCTCTCTCTCAGCTATCCTCTCTCTCTCTCTCGCGGTTCTTCTTCTTTTCTCTTGGTAAACTACTTGTTTCTTTGATAACTCTCACCAATCCTTCTCAAAATCCCTTGTTAAACATACATAAGTGGTTATTGGAGTGTGCATGTGTGAATATCTTGTTGCATGCAAGCTCGATATGTGTGTGTGTGTTCATGCTTGATGCGTGTGTACGTGTGTGTATATGGTGTAATATGTGCTTAAGGAGGTGATTTTATGATTTAAAAATGATTTTCAAAGCCAAGTGAGTCTTGCATGTGCCTTGTGTGTACATAAATCGGAGGTTTCAAGGTTGGAAACCCCGAAATGGGGCACCACCGAGAAACCACCACCACCGGTGATGAACTCCGGTGAACCGGTGGTGAGTTGTGATGTGAACAACTGAACTCTAATACCATAAAATTTGATTTTGATGTTTGCATGCTTGGATCGTTGAAATTTCAAAAAGGTTTTTGGATTTCTAAAAGTTAAATTGATAAGTGTTTATTAGAAATAAGTGATGAATTGATTATGGATTGATTTGTGATTGAAGGATTAAGAGGAATCTTTTGCATGTGTTGTTTTCTTGAAAAACCTGAATTGTTTTGATCCTTGGAGTGATTAATTTGATTTTTCTTGTTGAATAAAATAATTTGGGATTGTTGTTAGAAGGGTTAATGGATTTAAAGGAGTGAAATTGTTGTTGCATGCTAAGTTTTGGTCCGAGTTTTGTACTAATGAAAAAGGGAGTTAAAATTTTGTAACTTGATTCTTGGTTAATTAGCTAGTCTCGAGATTTGCATGTTGATTTGCAAGAAGAATTAGTGATTCATGTTAAAGTATAGCCTTGAATGTAAATGTCAAGTTAAAAATAAGCTAAAAAGGATGAGTGTTTGAATAATCTCAAGTTTTTAAGCAAATCTAATGCTTGCATGTCAATGTTCAACCCTTGAAATTGTGTTTTGTGGATATAGTCGAATGGAATATAGGAATAAAAGGAACTGAATTGATGTTAAGTCAATGCATGAGTAATTTTAGAGATTATGTGATTTATATGATTGTTTGGGTTCGAATTTTGATGTTAAAAGAGAAGAAAATGATTCTTTTTAAAGATTTTTGATTATGTTATATGTTTATGTAAGCTAAGTGGAGATTGATTGATTTTGAAAACCATAAGTGATAATTATGGTCATAAGGGTTTAGTTGTAAATAAATCATGTACTCGTAAGAATTATATTAGTGTGATTTGAGAAAATAAGGATAAGCAAGTATGCTTTGATTGTTAAGTATATAAAGATATAAAAGTTACGAGAAAGGGATATGCTATATGCTATGTGCTATGTGCTTATGTGTATAAGCTATAATCATATACTCGAGTCAAGGATATAATCGAGTTATCGTATTGAGTGATCGTTCCGGGAACGAGAGTTGAGAAACTGATTAAGGTTTTGGTTTTATTGTAGATTCAGAGTGTGAGGGCATTCAGGCTAGGAAAGGAAATGATATACTAGGTGGCAGTAGTTCAACCTTCAAGAAAGCAAATTCAGGCAAGTAACTCTGATTACTTGTATAAATGGTTATAAAGAGAATGTTGTTCATACCCTGTAGAGTATTGAACTGTTTAATTATGAAACCTTGATATTGATTTGAGATTCCTGCCTTTGTTCTTGATAAACAGTTATTGATAAGCTTAATGATTCAACCCTTTGATAATCTGTTCTTTCTGTTCAAGTTATTTATTAAGCTATGGATCATATTGAACCCTCTGATTATTCTTGTTAACCCTGTTTAATGATACCATGTTTTCCTGATCACCCTATTGATCCCTAAACAGATGTTGATCCTTCTAATCTAAGTGCCTTGTTATCCTTAATACAGAATCCTTATGAATTGTTCCTTGTTTATCTTTGAATTACTCCCTGAACTTTGTTTCCTTAAAATCTGACTTAAGAATGAGTTTCGACTTGAAAGAGTCCGAATGATTTCAAGTTCTTGGTAACGATAAAATGAGTTTTAGAAAACCTATTTGTTTTTCCAACTCAAGGTTTTCCAAATGAATTCCTGATGGATTGGATTGGGATGTAAGAGGCTAGTGGGACTAGTCCAGTCATGGTAAGAGGCTAGCGGGGCTAGTCCAACTTAAGGCTGAAATTATGCCGATTGGTACCTTAAAGACCGGAATGGAGGTCGGTACGGGCTGATCCCCCGTATATAATGATATGGAAAGATAAAGTGATCCAATTAAGGGTTCTAAATGATTATTTAAAAAGGGAACTGAAACTTTCTGTTCAGTAAATTGATTCTTGAAAATGAAAATGGTTTATATTGCTTTGAAAAGAGTTGATTATGTTATTGTGAAGTTTAAAGCTCGAGAACCCTGATTCTTGAATTTTTTGATCATATGATTGATTCCATATATTGAAATACTGTTGCTTTCCTCTTTTGAAAGATCTATTCTGATCCTTTAATGATTTGTGATGAATGTCGGCTTTCGTCCTGCTTTGAGCCTTGTTCCTTGAAAGCCCCACATTATCCATCAAAACCTTTCCTTAACCCAAAAGCTGGAAATCTGCCACCTAGAACAAATAAAGTAGAATGCCCTGAGTTTGGTAAAGCACATTGTGAATTGATATTGTAGAACTGCTATATAGTTACTTGCTGAGTTTCATACTCATTTGTTTTGTTTTAATCTAACCATGACAGTTAAGCAAGAAGATGGCCAGGCTTAGGCGCACTGCTCGTAAGAGCGTACCTGGTGGTCCCTATCGTGTTGAGGGCTTCTGGTTGCCAGAGCAGGTAGTGGTAATTAAGAGTGAGCTCGCGCCTAGAAGGAAATGTTTAAAGATACAATGGGTTATCTGTCGGTTCCCAGCCGGAATTGATATTGTTTATTTAATAATATTTTGGGTTGTAAGTTATATTTTATGATTGGTAGTTGTAATCTTGTCTCATACTTTATCCTGTTGATCCTGTTAGTAGTTAATCGGGGTTTATGCTTATTTAATTACTAGATTAGAGGTGTATGAGTCCACATTTTCTAACCCCGAGATTGAGGGCGTCACAAGTTGGTATCAGAGCTACAAGATCTAGTCCCTGAGACAAGTTAGGATTTAAAAGTGGTATTTTGGGAATATATCTATATCGCGAGAGAGTTCGACTCATATAGAGTTGAGTTAGACTATTAGGTATAGTCTAAGGAAAGTGTTTATTGGCGAAGTAGAAACTAGAGTTAGGGTGTGAGTTAGCTGGAAGCTTTATTTAACCCTAACATTGTTTCTTGGTTGCTGTTTTGTGTTTTCTCTCAGGATCGTAGTAGTGGTAGTGACTCAGACTCAGAGATTAGTTTGACCGGTACCCCTGTGGACCCCATTCCACCCTCTCCAGAGGAGCCTGTGTATGTTAGTTCAGACCCAGAGGAGGACCCTTTTGAGAGTAGTGAGATCCCTATGCAGATTTCACCCTTGAGGCCAGATTCAGAGACCGCTGCCCTTGAGCCAGAGTCCGAGATGCCTAAGACTGTATCTGTCAGTGTTGGTGGCAAGTTAGCCCAGGATCGAGACTTTGTGTACTCCCGCATTCCTGAGTTGGGAGCTTTGGTGGATAGGTTGATTCGAGATTCTAGGCAGAGGACTTCAGTAGTGATGGAGGGTGGAGAGCTAGGATTCAGTTGGTGGAGCAGGTTGCCAGGAGGAGATTGGATGAGGGACCATCCACTAGTGATGCTGATGCTGAGGCCCGGAGGCTGCATAAGATCATTCGCTAGATGTTGGTTGTGTTGAGAGAGATACTAGATGACTAGACGGGACTGTTGGTTGAGTCCGTAGATTGTTGTTTTTCAGCGCCAGTAGGTTTTGGGATACTTGGTCAGATGCCATGATCCCTTTTTTATTTATTTTGTTGTATTTCAGCTGTATCGTAATAGTAGTTGTTGGAAGTTAGGGGTAGATAGGGGGATATTTTCCAGTTTTTCCTATCTTTAACCCTGCTATATTATTGTACCTTATTTCAGAACCGGTGATAGCCAGAACTATCTTTATGTACCCTTTGTTTAAATAAATCCATTGTCTTGCTTTCCATTGTGCACCTTAAATATCTCATAAACTGTTCTCAATACCATGTTTTAATACAACCATGTTTTTGTATAACCATGTTTAAAGCTCATAAAACCCTATTTTGTGCCATGATAAAACAACACTGATATGAGAATTATGTAGTAATAGGATTGCATGTACAAATTGGGTAAAACTTAAAACCCACAAAAGAGATTTCATAGAAACTGTTGTTATATATATATGCCATGCCATCGTATTGCTAAATAATTGCTCAATCAGGTTTGTAAGAAATGGCCAACTCACCAGATCATCAAGAAGAAGAAATTCCCACCCAAGACCCAGAGGTAAACCCAGAAACCACCATGATAAGCAGACTTGCTCAGCTTTTGCAACAACCTGTGACCCCTAAAGTTGGAAACTTTAAGCACTTTCAATCTATTCATCCCCCAGAGTTCTTAGGTTTGCCAGACCCGATTAAAGCGCAGTCGTGGTTGAGAGAAATGGAAAAAGCTTTTGAGTTAGCAGAAGTTAAGGACGATAAAAAAGCTCAGTATGCAAGTTATTATCTGAAAGATGAGGCAAGTTTCTGGTGGGAGTCTTCAAAGGCGTTCTTGGAAGGCAAAGACTTATCTTGGGAGAAGTTCACCGAGATATTTATGGAGAAGTATTTGCCAAGCTATATGCAAGACCAGTTGGAAATGAAATTTCTGGATCTTAGACGGGAGGAAATGTCAGTCACGGAATATGAAGTGAAGTTTTCGGAATTGTCCAGATTCGTACCTGAGTACGTGAATACAGAGGCGAAGAAGGCTAAGAGGTTCCAACAGGGACTTATGCCGTGGATTAGGAGTCAAATAGCAATGTTGGAGATCAAGAATTATGCTGCTTTGGTTCAAAAAGCAATGATAGTGGAAGGTGAGCGAGAAGCTGCAAGAAGAGAAAATGAAGGAAGAAAAAGGAAGTTTGAAAGCTCTGAGCAAGAGTAAGGAAGCTCAAAGTTTAGAGGAAGGTTTGAAAAGAATGGTGGAGGTCAGAACCAAAAGTTCTAGAAGTTTAAACCCGGCAACGGAGCTCAGAAGAACCGCTTCAAGAAAACTGGACAACCGGGAAAGGATAGCAGACCCCAGATTCAAGAATGCAGGAATTATGGAAAGAGACACCCGGGATGGTGTAATAAGCTGGACATAACGTGTTTTAAGTGCAACTAGAAGGGGCATTACTCTTCAGAATGCCCAAGTGGAGCGAGGAAGCCTGATTTTGCTTGTTTCAAGTGTGGTAAAGTGGGCCATATGGCCAGGAATTGCAAGGAGCCTGTTCAGAAGGCTAATGTTCTCAGGATTGCTGGACCGCCGTCTCTCCCAGCACCATCAGCTCAACCCAGAGCTAGGACCTTTAACATGACGATGAAAGATGCGGTGCAAGATGTGGACGTGGTAACATGTATGCTTGTTGTTAATTCAGTAGAAGTAAAAGTTTTGATGGATTCTGGAGCAACTAGATCTTTTATCTCTGAAAGTATTCTTGATAAGTTAAATTGTGTTGCGTACCCTCTAGAACCTAATTTGATTATAGAGGTAGCAAATCAAGTGAAAGTTATTGCTAGCAAGATTTGTCCTGAATGTGATGTGACTATAGAAGGTCGACACTTTTCTGCTGACTTAATTCCTTTTAAGTTAGGAGAATTTGAGGTCATACTAGGAATGGATTGGTTGTCAAACCATGAAGCGCAAATAGAATGTAAAAGTAAAAAGGTAAAGTTAAAAACCAAGGAGGGTGAAGAGGTTATATTCAAAGGAAAGAGGCAAGAGAAGAAATTTCTAACGGCTATTGAGGCAAGAAGATTAATACGTCAAGGATGCAAAGTTTATTTGGCTCATGTCATGGATGTGGAGAAAGAATCTATAAGAATCAAGGATATTCCGGTAGTAAGCGATTTTCCGGATGTATTTCCTGATGAATTGCCTGGACTACCTCCAGACAGAGAGATTGAGTTTACGATTGATTTGGCTCCTGGAACAGAACCAGTGTCAAAAGATCCCTATCGCATGGCGTCGGTCGAGATGAAGGAATTGGCAGCTCAGTTGCAAGAATTGTTGGACAAAGGAGTGATCCGACCGAGTGTATCCCCGTAGGGCGCACCAATGTTATTTGTAAAGAAAAAGGATGGAAGTATGAGGTTGTGCATTGACTACCGCGAACTGAATAAGTTGACAATAAAAAATAAGTACCCTCTACCGCGGATCGATGAATTGTTTGACCAGTTAAAAGGAGCTTCGTGTTTCTCCAAGATTGATTTAAGATCTGGGTATCATCAGTTAAAGACCAAAGCAGAAGATATACCCAAGACAGCGTTCTGAATGAGATACGGACATTATGAGTTTTTGGTAATGGCATTTGGCTTGACGAATGCGCCAGCTGCATTTATGGATCTTATGAACAGAGTGTTCAAGCAATATTTGGATAAGTTCGTTATTGTGTTTATCGATGATATACTGATTTACTCCAAGACGGAAGAAGATCATAAGGAGTATTTGAGGGTTTCTTTGAAAATTTTGCGAAAAGAGAAGCTGTATGCTAAGTTTTCAAAGTGCGAATTTTGGCTAAAGGAAGTGCAATTTCTTGGTCATGTAGTTAATAAAGAAGGAATCAAAGTAGACCCAGCCAAGATAGAAGCTGTAACGAATTGGGAAAGACCCAAGACTCCTACAGAAGTCAGAAGTTTTCTGGGATTAGCCAGATATTACAGGAGATTTGTGCAAGATTTCTCTAAGATTGCCATTCCGTTGACAAAGTTGACGAGAAATAACGAGAAGTTCGTTTGGACAGAAAAGTGCGAGGGAAGTTTTCAAGAGTTAAAGAAGAGGTTGGTAACCGCCCCAGTGTTGGTATTACCAGATGACAAAGGGGAATTTGTGATATTCAGCGATGCTTTATATAAAGGACTTGGATGCGTGTTAATGCAACACGGGAAGGTAATAGCATACGCGTCAAGGCAACTCAAGCCGCACGAGTAAAAGTATCCAACGCATGATTTGGAATTAGCAGCAATTGTGTTTGCCCTTAAGATTTGGAGGCATTATTTTTACGGGGAAAAGTGCGAGATTTATACGGATCATAAAAGTTTAAAGTATATCTTTACTCAGAAAGAATTGAATATGCGACAAAGAAGGTGGTTGGAATTGATCAAAGATTATGATTGTGCGATAAACTATCATCCTGGAAAGGCAAATGTGGTAGCTGATGCTTTAAGTCGAAAAGAAAGGTTGAATAAGTTAACATCATCAGAAGAATTAATCAAGGACTTTGAAAAGATGGAAATAGAGGTGCAGACTCCAGAATGTGGAGGTGAAGCTATATATGCAATGCTGTTTCAACCCGAGATTTTGGAATAAATTTGATGCTGTCAAGAACAAGTGATGAATCGCGAAAAGGATAAGTTGACGGGAGAAGAAATTAAAGCTCAAAAGGATGGAAAAGGGTTATACCGTGTTAACTCACGTATTTGGATACCTAATGTCGTGGAACTAAAGCACGAGATTTTACAAGAAGCGCTTAACTCGAGATTTTCAATTCACCCTGGAAGTACGAAGATGTACCAGGATTTAAAAGAAAGTTATTGGTGACCAAACATGAAAAAGGAAATTGCGGAATGGATAAGTAAATGTTACATGTGCCAAAGAGTCAAAGCGGAACATCAAAGGCCAAGCGGATTGCTTCAGCCACTGGACATACCCGAATGGAAATGGGAGCATATAGCGATGGATTTCGTGGTAGGACTACCTAAAACCAAGTCAAATCATGATGCGATTTGAGTGGTAATCGATCGGTTGACAAAGTCAACACATTTCTTGCCGATAAATGAAAGGTTTTCGTTGGAAAAGTTGGTCAAATTGTATTTGGATGAAATTGTGATGCGCCATGGAGTTCCTGTATCTATCGTATCTGATAGAGACCCGAGGTTTAATTCGAGATTTTGGCGACAATTCCATGATCATTTGGGAACTGAGTTGAAAATGAGTACGGAATATCATCCGCAGACAGACGGACAAAGTGAAAGGACAATTCAGATGATTGAAGATATGTTGTGAACCTGTGCAATGGATTTCAAAGGAAATTGGGATGATCATTTGCCCTTAATTGAGTTTTCCTACAACAACAGTTATCACACGAGTATTGGCATGCCGCCTTATGAAGCGTTGTATGGAAGAAAGTGTAGGTCCCCTACTTATTGGGATGAAGTTGGTGAGCGCAAATTTAATTGGCGTAGAGCTAGTTCAACAAATGAAGGAAAAGGTCGAAATGATTCAAAAGAGATTGATTGCAGCTCACGATCGACAGGCAAAGTACGCAAATCAAGAACGTAAAGATGTGCAATTCGAATCTGGAGACAAAGTCTTATTAAAGATATCTCCTTGGAAAGGTTTAACCCGATTCGGAAAGAAAGGAAAGTTGAGTCCAAGGTACATTGGACCATTTGAAGTATTACGTCGAGTTGGGAAAGTGGCATATGAATTGGCGCTACCTCTGCAAATACAACATCTGCACAATGTATTTCATGTATCTCTTCTAAAGAAGTATACTGCTGATGCGAGCTATGTGATCGAGTTGGAACCAGTGGAAATCCAACCAGATTTGTCCTATGTGGAACAGCCAGTTCGAATTTTGGATCGAAAAGAAAGGACGCTTAGAAATAAAGTTGTACCTCTAGTTAGAGTGTTATAGAGAAATCCATTAGTCGAAGAATCGACTTGGGAATTAGAAAGCGAAATGAAAGAAAAGTATCCCCATCTATTTGCTTAGATTAGATTCTGGGGATAGAATCCTTTTAAGGAGGGTAGATTGTGACGACTGAGAATTTTGTGACGTAATTAAGTCAATAAAGTATGTATTATGTGATGTGATTATAATTATGTGACTAAATGCTGATTAATTGTCTTTTCTGTATATTAGAATATAGGAGCGTAGATAAAAACGTTCCAATTTAAAGAGTCAGCTTAGAAGTTAAGCTGTGGTGGCGGGCCGTCAGGTAGAACGGAACCCGTCCTAATAAGGAGTTAAAGAATATAAAATGTGAATTATGTGTGATTGAATGAAATGAATGTTTAAATAAAGTATTTCGTCCTAAATGACGTGTCGATTGATAATGATAATGAGAAGCGTAATCGAAACACTGAGCGTCGGGCCGTCAGGCTGAACGTGACCCGATACGCGTAAAAGGATAAAAGATTAAAGAGGGATAAATTCTATGATCAGACCTGAGTCGTTATATGATTGTATATGTGTGATTGATTGACTGTGTGCATGACTATGTGCTCTGTGACATTTTTATGGAATTAAGAGAATTATGTAAGGATTTATATAATCTTCGTGCATTTTTATAAAATCATCCGAGTAAGATAAAAACATGGGATTTGTTTTGTTATCTTCGTAATCGTCCTAGAGACTTTTTAAAAATGATGAGTGGATTTATTTGGTGGTCTTTGCATTTTTAAATTGATTTTATGTGGAAAAATGATATTAATAAGGCAAGATTGCGAAATTCATATAAAATCAACCGTCCGCTCAAAATCTTATTATAAGTAATGGTTAAAAAGCTAATTTCGAGATCTACGTATTAAAATTGTCATTTTCAATAATTCTCGACTTTCCGAGAGAGATTTATTTTATATTTAATTCTTGTTTCATTTAAGTAAAAAGGAAGGAACAAATAAGAATAAAAGGGGAATTAGTAATATACTAAAATGCCCTTGATTTTGATTGAGTATAAAACTCATTCTCTCCCCCCTTTTCTTTCTTTTTTTTCCCGAGCACATCAATCTCTCTTCTCTCTTTCTTTCTCACACTCTCTCTCTCTCGGCTATTCTCTCTCTCTCTCTCTCTCTCTCTCTCTCTCTCTCTCTGTCGATTCTTCTTCTTTTCTCTTGGTAAACCACTTGTTTCTTTGATAACTCTCACCAATCCTTCTCAAAATCTCTTGTTAAACATACATAAGTGCTTATTGGAGTGTGCATGTATGAATATCTTGTTGCATGCAAGCTCGATGTGTGTGTGTGTGTGTTCATGCTTGATGCGTGTGTACGTGTGTGTGTATATGGTCTAATATGTGCTTAAGGAGGTGATTTTATGATTGAAAAATGATTTTCAAAGCCAAGTGAGTCTTGCATGTGCCTTGTGTGTACATAAATCGGAGGTTTCAAGGTTGGAAACCCCGAAATGGGGCACCACCGAGAAACCACCGCCACCGGTGATGAACTCCGGTGAACCGGTGGTGAGTTGTGATGTGAAAAACTGAACTCTAATACCATAAAATTTGATTTTGATGTTTGCATGCTTGGATCGTTGAAATTTCAAAAAGGGTTTTGGATTTCTAAAAGTTAAATTGATAAATGTTTATTAGAAATAAGTGATGAATTGATTATGGATTGATTTGTGATTGAAGGATTAAGAGGAATCTTTTGCATGTGTTGTTTTCTTGAAAAACCTGAATGGTTTTGATCCTTGGAGTGATTAATTTGATTTTTCTTGTTGAATAAAATAATTAGGGATTGTTGTTAGAAGGGTTAATGGTTAAAAGGAGTGAAATTATTGTTGCATGCTAAGTTTTGGTCCGAGTTTTGTACTAATAAAAAAGGGAGTTAAAATTTTGTAACTTGATTCTTGGTTAATTAGCTAGTCTCGAGATTTGCATGTTGATTTGCAAGAAGAATTAGTGATGCATGTTAAAGTATAGCCTTGCATGTAAATGTCAAGTTAAAAATAATCTAAAAAGGATGAGTGTTTGAATAATCTCAATTTTTTAAGCAAATCTAATGCTTGCATGTCAATGTTCGACCCTTGAAATTGTGTTTTGTGGATATAGTCGAATTGAATATAGGAATAAAAGGAATTGAATTGATGCTAAGTCAATGCATGAGTAATTTTAGAGATTATGTGATTTATATGATTGTTTGGCTTCGAATTTTGATGTTAAAAGAGAAGAAAATGATTCTTTTTAAAGATTTTTGATTATGTTATATGTTTATGTGAGCTAAGTGGAGATTGATTGATTTTGAAAACCATAAGTGATAATTATGGTCGTAAAGGTTTAGTTGTAAATAAATCATGTACTCGTAAGAATTATATTAGTGTGATTTGTGATAATAAGGATAAGCAAGTATGCTTTGATTGTTAAGTATATAAAGATATAAAAGTTACGAGAAAGGGATATGCTATATGCTATGTGCTATGTGCTTATGTGTATAAGCTATAATCGTATACTCGAGTCAAGGATATAATCGAGTTATCGTATTGTGTGATCATTCCGGGAACGAGAGTTGAGAAACTGATTAAGGTTTTGGTTTTATTGTAGATTCAGAGCGTGAGGGCATTCAGGCTAGGAAAGGAAAGGATATACTAGGTGGCAGTAGTTCAACCTTCAGGAAAGCAAATTCAGGCAAGTAACTCTGATTACTTGTATAAATGGTTATAAAGAGAATGTTGTTCATACCATGTAGAGTATTGAACTGTTTAATTATGAAACCTTGATATTGATTTGAGATTCCTGCCTTTGTTCTTGATAAATAGTTATTGATAAGCTTAATGATTCAACCCTTTGATAATCTGTTCTTTCTGTTCAATTTATTTATTAAGCCATGGATCATATTGAACCCTCTGATTGTCCTTGTTAACCCTGTTTAATGATACCCTGTTTTCCTGATCACCCTATTGATCCCTAAACAGATGTTGATCCTTCTAACCTAAGTGCCTTGTTATCCTTGATACAGAATCCTTATGAATTGTTCCTTGTTTATCTTTGAATTACTCCCTGAACTTTGTTTCCTTAAAATTTGAATTAAGAATGAGTTTCGACTTGAAAGAGTCCGAATGATTTCAAGTTCTTGGTAATGATAGAATGAGTTTTAGAAAACCTATTTGTTTTTCCAACTCAAGGTTTTCCAAATGAATTCCTGATGGATTGGATTGGGACGTAAGAGGCTAGTGGGACTAGTCCAGTCATGGTAAGAGGCTAACGGGGCTAGTCCAACTGAAGGCTGAAATTATGCCGATTGGTACCTTAAAGACCGGAATGGAGGTCGGTACGGGCTGATCACCTGTATATAATGAAATGGAAAGATAAAGTGATCCAATCAAGGGTCCTAAATGATTATTTAAAAAGGGAACTGAAACTTTCTCTTCAGTAAATTGATTCTTGAAAATGAAAATGGTTTATATTGCTTTGAAAAGAGTTGATTATGTTATTGTGAAGTTTAAAGCTCGAGAACCCTGATTCTTGAATTTGTTGATCATATGATTGATTCCATATATTGAAATATTGTTGCTTTCCTCTTTTGAAAGATCTATTCTGATCCTTTAATGATTTGTGATGAATGTCGGCTTTCGTCCTGCTTTGAGCCTTGTTCCTTGAAAGCCCCACATTATCCTTAAAAACCTTTCTTTGACCCAAAAGCTCGAAATCTGCCACCTAGAACAAATAAAGTAGAATGCCCTGAGTTTGGTAAAGCACATTGTGAATTGATATTATAGAACTGCTATATAGTTACTTGCTGAGTTTTATACTCATTTATTTTATTTTAATCTAACCATGGCAGTTAAGCAAGAAGATGGCCAGGCTTAGGCGCACTGCTCGTAAGAGCGTACCTGGTGGTCCCTACCGTGTTGAGGGCTTCCGGTTGCCAGAGCAGGTAGTGGTAATTAAGAGTGAGCTCGCACCTAGAAGGAAATGTTTAAAGATACAATGGGTTATATGTCGGTTCCCAGCCGGAATCGATATTGTTTATTTAATAATATTTTGGGCTGTAAGTTATATTTTATAATTGATAGTTGTAATCTTGTCTCATACTTTATCCTGTTGATCCTGTTAGTAGTTAATTGGGGTTTATGCTTATTTAATTACTAGATTAGAGGTGTGTGAGTCCTCATTTCCTAACCCCGAGATTGAGGGCGTCACATGCATGAAGGCATTCATTTACAGTTGCACTTCTATTCCTCACTCCAGAAGTTAGATAACCAATAATTGCTTCTCTAGTGTGACTTCTATCCCACTTTCTAGTATGAGTTTGTTGACTAGAGTTTTCTGTGTTTTCTTCACCATTGGCATGACTTGCAGAACCTTCATCTCTTTCTCCCCCTGAGTTTGTGCTATCAAATTCAGGTTCATGAGATGAGCTTCCATTCTCATGATTCACTTGTTCAGTTGACTATTCATCTATTCTGTAATATGTGTAGACTTCAGCTTCATCATCAGAATCATTATCAATGTTGAGATTTTCAAACTCTAGGGCTTCTGCTTCATTTTCATCAAGGCATTCAAAGCATGGACACTTGTCATCATCAAAAGTAATATCTGTACTTTCTATAATTTTCTTTTGTTCAAGAACATAGACCTTATAGGCAGTTCTTTCTAATGAATATCCAAGAAAAATTGCATCAAAAACTACAGAGTCAAATTTTCCCACATATTCAGAGTTGTCCTTCAAAATATAGCACTTGCTTCCAAACACATGAAGATGTTTCACAGTAAGCTTTGTTTTAGACAAGATTGAGTAGGGTGATTTTCCAAGATTCTTGTTGATGAGATATCTGTTTTGGGTATAGCATGCAGTGTTCACAGCTTCTTCCCAAAAACTAGTTGGCAACTTTGCATCTTGCAACATTATTCTAGCAGCCTCTACTAGTATTCTATTATTTCTCTCAACTACCCCATTTTGTTGAGGTGTTCTAGCAGCTGAGAATTCTTGAACAATGCCTTTGTCTTTACAGAATTCAGTTAAGGTTGCATTCCTGAATTCTGTTCCATTATCACTCCTAAATCTTTTCACATAATTCTGATATTCAGCCTGCTTCTCAATCTTCTTGATGTACTCAATTATGATGTGCGGGGTCTAGTCTTTAGAGTGTATAATTTCTACCCATGTATATCTTGAGTAGTCATCCACCATCACCAGTGCATATCTTTTTCTTGAAATTGACTGGACATTAACTGGTCCAAATAAATCCATGTGAATAAGGTACAAAGGTACACTTATAAAATTCACAGTTTTACTCTTGTGAATTGATCTTTTCATATTTCCCTTTTGACAAGCATCAAAAACTTCATCTTGAGAAAACTCCAGATTGGGCATGTCTCTCACTAACTCCTTTTTTTACTAGAGTATTGATTGCCTTGAAATTCAAGTGAGACAGCTTCTTATGCCATAGTTTCTTTTGCTCTATAGATGCCTTGGTGTAGAAGCAACAAATTCAATCCTCATTTACTGAGTCCAAGTCTGCAACAAATAAGCTTCTTTTCCTTGCTCCTTTCAGAGCAACTTCACCAGTTTTCTTGATGATATAAGTGCATTATTTTTTGTTAAATAAAACTTTGAAACCTTCGTCTACAAATTGACTAACACTAAGAAGATTCACTTCAAGACCAACTACCAGTGCTACATCTTCAATGACAACATTTCCAGAAATCAACTTGCCATATCCCATTGTAAAACCTTTGTTGTTGTCTCCAAAAGTCACTAATGGGCCAACCTTCTCCCCAAACTGTGATAGCAGGGCCATATCACCTGTCATATGTCTTGAGCATCCACTATCTATGATCCATATGACTTTCTTCTTTCTTCGCTGCACACAATAAGTTTAAGTGTGTTTAGCAACCCAAGCAGTGTTGGGTACTTTCTTCTTGTTAATAGATTTGATAGATGTAGAGTTTGATGATTCAGAAAGAATAGAGTTCATTGAGTGATGTACATTGTTCTTTTTAGCTGAAGATTCAATATTGATTTCCTTAAGATCAACCCTCCGCTTATGGCAATTTGTCATTACTTTCATGTTGCAAGGTATGCAATCAAACTTATCACAGAATGAGTAGGGATCTTCAGCTTTTGCTTCATTGTACTTGCATGCTCCCACTCCTGGCTTACTAACAACCTTTTTGCAAAGGTAAGTTTGATGATTAACAGAGCCACATTACTGACATTGTTTTCTTGGAGCATCTGCAACATAAGAAAAATTATTGCTCTTGTTTATCCCAATCTTTCCATTTCTATTCTTCTTCTTCTTTCTTGCATCTTCAATTTTTATTTCCTTGACAGGTGTCTTGGAATCTTGGTTGACCATGGGCTTCTTTTCAGCTTTGGAAGTTGGAGTTGTTTCTGCATTTTTCTTCTCATTATCTTCATCAACAATTTCTTGCTTTATGATCGGGTCTTCCTCACTGAAATCCACTTGACATGCTTTGAACATAGGTGAACGAACCTTTCTCAGCATAGCTGGGCCATCTTCATTTTTTGTTGTTTTTCCTTTATCACCTACAGCTTTCTTGTTGTTATTCAAAGTATCATAATCAAGACCAATAGCTATGTTAGCACATGGCTTGTTCTTCTCATGGTACTGACCAACTAACTCAGATGCATTTCTGAATAATTTCAGTTTCACCTCATTCTTCTCAATCTTTTCTCTTAACATGTATTCAATCTCACTTGCACAGTTCAACTTATTTTTATCATATTCATTTTCTTGCTTGACTGATTCAAGCTCCACAAGCAGTAGATCCATCTTTTACTTCTCACTCTCAAGCTTCTCATTAGCTTTTGTTAGCCTACTGACTTTCTCAGTAGCTGCTACTAAGCTAGTGTGTATATGAAATATCTCCACACTCATCTTTTCCATAGTCTCCTTATATTGACTAGCATTTAAATCAATGGTGGTTAGAGTTGGTACCTTTGATTTTGAAGTAGATGCTTCTTCATGCTTAAAATCCATAGGTGCATTGTTTTCAACCTCTTCATCCTCATCATCAACATCAGTATCATCCCAACTCTTTCCTTCTGCAATATAAGCTTTTCCAGACTGCTTCTTCAAGAGAGCTTCATACTTTGCTTCCAGTTCCAAGTAAGCTTTATCCTTCTATCCACAGATCCTGTTTTGTAGCCACCTTTGCTAGCAGAATTATAATGAGCTTTTGGTTTCCAATTGTTGCTGTTGGAATATTGTCATTTACTTTTCAAGAATCTTGGCTTCTTGACACTTATGTTAGAAAATTTCCTAGCCAAGTAAGCCATGGATTGATCCAACTCATCTAGCTCATCCAGAGTGTAATATTCATCTTTCTCCAACTCCAACACAACTTGCTTCTGCGGCCCTTTATTCTTCTGTTCCATAGCTTGAACAACTAGAACTTGATCATCTTGCTCATCTTCACTTTCTTCTCTGTCATTCACAATCAAAGCACTTGAACAATAACATGACCATGGTATGCTTTCAATTACTTCCTTTGCAGCATTTCAAGTTCATAAGTTTTCAAGATTCCATATAGAACTTCAAAAGTTATTCTGCTTAAATCTCTTCCTTCTCTAATAGCTGATATTTTTTGTTCAAGATGGTTAGGAAGAGCTAGCAGGAACTTTAGGTTAACCTCCTCAGCTTCATAATATTTATCATGTAGCTACAAGTCATTTATCAATTTATTGAACCTTTCAAAACTTCAGTGATTCCTTCTTTTGGTTTAGCCATAAACCCTTTCTTAAGTGGCATTTATGTCCACTTAGAATGCTCTATAAAGGCTTGAATTGACGTTTTGTACTCAGGTTATTTGTGTATTTGATGTGTTTTTGTAGTGTTTTCGCATTTCAGGCATATATAAAAGAATCAGGAGATTTAGCATTATTTTGGTACTAAATTGGTGTTAGAATGGTGCTCAGGAAGATTGCTCGAGGATTTCCAACTCAAACCAGACAAGAAAACAAGAAAGTAAAGATTTTCAAGAAGGTCAGTGCGCCCGCACTGTAGTAGCGCGCGGCCGCGCCGAAGTACAGAATTATAGTGTGCCCGCTCTGGTGAAGCGCGTGGCCACGCCGGGTCGATTTCCAGGAATCCTGTTTCTACTACAATTTTGATCTGCTAGACTTCTAATCTGCATGGGCTGCTATATAATGATAACTTAAAGGTCATTTTTCAAGAAGAAGACGTACCAGAGCTTAAGGAGAAGGCATAAGAAGACCGTATAGCACAATTCAACAAAGGAAAAGAAGAATTAGTTTATTCTTGTGATTCTTTGTTCTAAGTTGTAATCTTGGATGCTAGTTTTCTTATTTGTTAAACCTATACTCTTGTTTTACATACTTGGTTTATTATTTATTTTAGTATAAAGACTACGTTTATTATACCATGCTTTCATCGGAACCCATGTTGATGATGAGTCCGAATATGGGCTAATCGTTATCGTGGGGTTCTAGAGGATTTACTTATGGATTTCTTTAGTTAATTTATTTTGATACCTAAGTGTGTAGTTAGTGTATGATAACCTAGTATTGGTTGTGCTTATTCATCTTATGAGCGTAACGAACTTATAAGATAGCGTGTTAATCTCTATTGAAGCGACTAGTTAATTTAGAGGTTTAGAATTTGCCATGCTAGCATAGGTTCATGTATTTGTTATGCATGATTCTTAGGTAATTTTAACCATCTTACTTGCCCTATGTAATCATGATAGATAACTTGTGCATGAAACTGTTATGTTGTCAAATTCTATAGACATATAGGGTCTCAATATAATTGGTGTCTATTCAGCTTCTATCTTTTTTGTGGATGTCTGGTAATATGGTAGTCGTACAACGAAACTTGGCGTTTACTAGTTTCGTGTTATCTGATTAGTATCATCACCATTGCATGCTAAAGTTAAGAACAAAGAGGCTATTGTATGAAGTAGTAATGAAGTTAGAATCCCATGTTTGTGTCATATAGTTAATCACTCCTTTTAATCTTTTAGTTAATATTCTTTAATATAATCTCTTAGTTAATCATATTTAAAAATAATCTCAATTTGTTAATCATCTTAGCATTGAATAATAACCATACCATTGTTGCATATGTGCATTGATTAAAATTAACCTAAACCAGTCTCTGTGGGAACGAACTAGAAATAATTCTATATTACTTGCGATCGCATATACTTGTGTGAATTTTAGCGCGTGTTTTCGCCCTAACAAGTTTTTGGCGCCGCTGCCGGGGACTCGGTTTTAATTTTTAGTTTAGGTGTTTTTCATCAGTGGTCATTAAAGTTCATTGACTCAGACATTGTTACTTACTTGTTTCCTTGTCGTGTTTCAGGTACTCTAGCGAGCGTGTATGCATACGCGTTCTCGGTCTCGTAAGAGAACTCTGGATCAAGCTGAGGAAGAAGTTGTAGTAGCTAAGGAAGTTTTTGAATAAGTTCTTGTTGAGGAGAAAGTTGAAGAAGAAGCTCTTACTTGCAATGGGAGAACCAGAAGCGAATACGAAGGCTTTGATGGATTACTCTTAACCAAAGATTAATGATATTTAGTCTAGCATTGTCTGACCATCCATCTCGGCTACACCTTTGAGATCAAGTCGAGCACGATTCAGATGATACAGAACTCAATTCAGGTTAGGGGTTCTACGACAGAAGACCCCAATATGCACATCAGAGATTTTATCGAGATCTGTGACACTTTCAAGTTTAATGGAGTTTCAGAAGATGCTATTAAGTTGAGGCTTTTCCCATTCTCTCTGCGGGATAAAGCTAAGTGTTGGTTACATTCTCGACCACCAGGATCTATCACCAAATGGGAGGATCTTGCTCAAAAGTCCTTAACTAAATTTTTTCATATGGTGAAGACTGCTACAATCAGAAACGCACTTACTCAATTTTCTCAGCAATCTGGAGAATCTTTATGTGAGGCTTGGGATCACTACAAAGAGATGCTTAGAAAGTGTCCTCACCATGGGATGCCAGACTGGATGATCATTAACTACTTTTATAATGGATTATGTGCTACTTCTAGACCCATGCTTGATGCAGCATCAGGAGGAACCTTATGGGCTAAAAGTTATGATGAAGTTTATGAATTGATTGAACTAATGGCTGCCAATGAATACCAGAACCCAACTTAGGACTACCTCAAGGCAAGGTAGCAGGAATTATGAAGGAAGATGCATCTACTACTATAGCTGCTTAGCTTAAGGCTTTGTCGATGAAGGTGGATTCTTTGGCTAATTATGGAGTTAATCAGATCACTAGTGTATGTGAGCTTTGTACTGGTGCCCATGAAACATAGCAGTGTGCTATTTTTAGTGAATCGGCTCAATTTGTGAGCAATTTTCAGAGGTCATAGCAGTTTGTTCCAGCCACCTATCTTCCCAACAACCTCAATCATCCTAACTTCAGCTGGAGCAACACTCAGAATGCGGTTCAGCAGCCTTATTAGCAGTATGTAGCAAAGCAATACAACCCTCCTAGTTTTCAGCAAACGTAATATGCACCAAGATAACAACTCCAACTGCAACAATCTAATGAAAAATCTGAATTGGAGGAGTTGAGGCTCATGTGTAAGAGCGGTGTCCATTGTGATATCTCGTAATGTTAGGAATTATTATTATTAATATCTGGATGATTTTATGTGATAGTTTAAAATTGGGAGAGAATAAAGTTGTGGATATTTTATTCCTCTTTTATGAATTCGTGTTTTTAGATGATTAATGTGTTAACTGATAATTGTAGTATCGACTATGTCATTATTGTGAGAGTATTTAATTACTTATACTATTTTCAAAAACATATTTAGTTTTATCTAGATTCTTCCTCGTAGCGGGTGAATTGTGAAAATATTTAGAAATAGTATATAATGACTATTTTGGTACATGTTAAATGAATAATATTATATGAGTTATTTGAATTTTATGACATTTATGTGAATTAGTGAGTAAATATTTAAAAATAAATTATTCCGGTTTGGCGAGTCAGTATAAGATTTGAAGTGTGATCAGTGATTATACAAAAGGAATTGTAAATAAAGGATTAAATAGAAAATTGGTGAGTATGAGATTTTATTAATTGAGAGATGTGATTATATGTTATTTGATTCATAAATGAGTGACTTTGTGGTCAAATTTTTTTTTATATATATTAATGATTTATTATGTGAAAAATGGGGTTTAATAAATTTTTTTTATTAAATCATCGGTATATGATTGAATCATGAAACTTATTTTATTACCTCTAAAATACCCTTAGAGACATTTTAAAAATGATAGTTGGATTTATTTTGAGGTGGGAATATTTTAAAATGATTTAATAAGCTTTATATCTATTTTTGAGCACTATCTTGTAAAATTCGTATAAAATGAATCGTATGCTCAAAAAATATTTTAAAAATATGAGAAGAAAGGTAATTTCATATTCTATATTTTAAAAATAAAATTCGAATTCCTCCTAAAGATTTTAGGGTAGCTTTATAATTTACAAGTTCATTATACAGGATTTTCAGGATTAAATATATATAAGGAAAATTTAATTTTTAACTGCTAAAAAGACTAAAATACCCCTGGGATTTATAAATCAAACCCAGCAGGCCTGTTTTGTTTTCTTTTTCACTGCTGGTAGCTTCAATCTTTCTCGATCCTTCTCGGATTCTCTCTCTTCTCCTTTTTCTCTCTCGGTTTTACACCATTACCATCATCCTCTTCATTTTCTTCGACTAATGTCTCGATTCGAGCCTCCTTTGGTCTTCTTCTTCTAGGTTTTTGATGGTATGTGTTTATAGGTGTATCTAAAGTCCCAATTTTGAAGATTCTATTTCGGGTCGGATTCGATTTGCGAGTTGCTTCGGTTTTGATGAAATTGTGATAGGTCCTTGCTTAAATTAGAATATGTATGTGGTTTTACTTAAGTTTTTCTTGTTCGAATTTGATATAATTCTATGAATTTTTTTTTGTTATGTGGTTATTCGGTGAACGTGGATGCTTGAATTATTAAATTTCAGATTTTTAAATTTATGGTTTATAGAGTTTTATTTCTCTTTCAAAGAATTTGGATTCGTTTGAGAATGAAAGTCCGTTAAATATAAGTTTTTGGATTCATTGGTGATGACTTTTAACTGAGTCATGATGTTACTAGTTGTGTTATTAGTTTGTTGGTAGATATTGTGTTTATATTTTCTTTAAACCATAGTTGAGAATTGAAAATTTGAGTAATGGTTGTTGTTATTGTGGATTAATTGGATAGTATATATTCGAATATATCATGCCGAATTTTCGGTAGGATTAAAAAAAATATAATGTTACAGTGTCAAATGTTGAGATATTGATATTTGATTATATGATTTTCATGCTAAGTGTTTAATGATTTGATTAATAGAGATTATGGGTTTAATTAATTGCTAAGAATTGATTAAAGTTGTTGCTAAAGTTTAAGTGCAGAAAATTCAGCATTTTCCAGGAAATTATCCTGTTTTGGATGACTGTTTTGAGACGTTTAGAGACCTAATTGCTTGATGGTTAAAACATAATAATTATTGGTTTATGTCTGAATTATATGTATACAAAATTTGGTTACTACCAGACTAGTACGAATTGAGATACAATTTATTTAGTGCAAGGTGCGCAGAATTTCTGGACAGGGTCTGTTTGCCATATTGACCACTTTGTTCAGGGGCTCTAAACACCTTGCTTTCATCTGAAATTTTTATGGTAGCTAGGTATGTGAGGCAGCTAAGTCTCCACCAAATTTCAACTAAACAGACCTTTTTTTCAAATTACTAAAGATCGTAGAGTGGGACTGACTTATAAGAAAATAACATCAATTGCATTTGGTATAGAATTAGAGGATCATTGTTGGCTCCAAACTATTTGACTTGAACTAAATGGTTTATGTGTGGTGAGTATAATATGATTATGTGTATTCATGGACAACATGGTGAAAATTTAAGTAAATAATATTTCAGATTTATTGATATAATTAGATTTTGGATTGAATCACAAATTGTTAATTAATTTTTTTTTAATGAAGAATGAGAATTTGATAAGAAATGGATTAAGGATTTAGAAATGTCAGTCATGTTTATGTATGCTTAGGTTTTAAATAAAGTCATAAGTGCTAAATGTCTGCTAGTTGAGCTAGTATGTAATCCAATGTGTTAAGCTATAATATATACAGTTCAATGATTGTTTACACTCACTTGTACTTCCTGTATGTGAATATAAATACTTAATTATTTGTTTGTATTGATCCTGTATATGAACATGAATACTTGAGAATGAAGTTGGACATTTGTTCACTTGCATTTATATGATTAAATATGGGTGTATAATGCTATATGGTTAAATGCTATTAAACACTTGGTTAGGTGCACTTAATTGTCGGGTGATTATATGTGAGCCTCTACTTGATGAGTTGTTAATATAATGTGATTAAGATGAGGCAACTTAATAATATATCTGAAAGATTTTCTTATGTATTTACTGCAAGTCAAGGCAGATTTTCTTATGTGTTTAGTGCAAGTCAAGGCAGATTTTCTTATGTGTTTACTGCAAGTCAAGGCAGATTTTCTTATGTCTTTACTACAAGTCAAGGCAGATTTTTTTATGTGTTTACTGCACGTCAAGGCATATTTTCTTATTTGTTTACTACAAGTCAAGGCAGATTTTCTTATGTGTTTACAGCAAGTCAAGGCTATTTTTTTACCATATATTGGGTTGTTGGTTGAGATTGGAAACAGGTGGATAGTCCGATAAATAGAGGAAATGCTGCCAAATTTTCGGTAGATTTCCTATCCGTTTATTGGATATGAATAAGTGTTTATATAAATAGATCGTTAGTGTTCATATCATTGAAACATGCCTACGTGTTATGTGTTTATATGTTGTATAAATTACAGGCGTATGTGAGTCAAAATTCTTGTGTTTGACTGTTTTTCTTATGTAAGAGCTATCGTATGGGTAGACGATAGGGTTTTGGCGCACAGTTTATCGAGTAATTATAGTTTAGACGATTAAAGTATTATTTTCTAATTATAGATACGAGTCGGTCGGGACAATCAGGACCAGACGAAATGGATGAAGAGTAGAGTTAAATAGTATGAAATACTGGGTTTGTAGCACAACATGAGCAACAGGTCAAATGAGTAGTAGAATAAAGACGATGATGTCTTGAGACAGAATGTCAGCGTAGATGTGTCATTGCGAGTGTGACTAACTGCTAAATCCCAAAGGAAAGTAACCCTATCATCACTTACTGTTCAAGTGATATTTATTTTAAATCTTCTTATACAAGTATTGCTTTCCCTATTCTCAGTCGAAATAGATAAATGTTTTTGAAAGGCATATGTCATAGCCTACTCGTTTATTCGAGTATTTAACTCAACTCAAATAAGAATGTAATAAGTAAATAGTGGATCAATCATCAGAGAGATCTCACAAAGTAACATCTGTCAAAGAATAAAGAAACATTGTTCATCTGCAGACTTGGTGATTCACTGGAAGAAGTTCAAGAATTTGATCATGCCTCAGTGATATAAATCAAGATCGTGGATTTAATCAAGTGACAGAGATCTCGTCAGGGTATCATTTATTACAAGGATTCAATCAGAACAACAAAGTCAAGACATGAAGAAACGTCACGAAAGTTAGTCACTCATGAACCAGACAGTACATCGAGTGTCAGCATTGAAGTGGCGGAATTGATTCATAAGTCTCAGTGACTTTCAGAAGATTGTCAGAAGAATGGATGCTGCTCAGGGTTAGTATTAATTCTCTATTAATTAATTAAGTCATATAATTTTAATTATGAAAATAATTTATATCTACAAAGATTAATTTATTTGATTAATTAAATTAATTGATTAATTAATTCTGAATTAATATTAAGGTTTTTCAGAATTTTAATTGGTTAAAATCTGTTTTAATTCTAAAAAGACAACTGATTGTACTAGTATGACAATCGGTATGACAATTGTTAGTCATACCGAAAGTCATGCTAATTCAGTTGATTGTCTTGATAGAATTATTATTTAGATTAAAATCACTTATTAATTCAGTAAAACAATTTCATTTGAACTAATATGACAATCGGTATGACAATCAATAGTCATACCGAAAGTCTTGCTAGTTCATTTTAATTGTCTTGCTAGCTCTAAAAGATTGTCACACCGAAAGTATTATTGGACAAAGGATTGTCATACCAGTTCATTGATCTCGGCTGTGTTGATTAAAAAGAAGCAGAAGCATCCAATTTACTACTAACATTGAAAAAGCAATCAAATAGAAGCCAAGAACAAAACAGAGAAAAAGCAGCCAAATATTTCATCTTATCTGCTAATTCAAGATCACAATTTCTAGCTTGTAAAGTTAAATCCAATCAACTAGAAATCACTCTCTTGTTCTTGTGTAACAATCTAGCGGATCAAAATCCCTAGAACTTAATCTCAAATCGCTTTTAGCATTTGATATTTTAATTACAAAAATAGAAAAAGTTCATGTCGAATTTATTCTAAATTTGTAATAATTGATTTGAGATTAATACCTTGTAACCGATACCGTAGTTGTAACACCTTTCAAGTTTAATAAAAGTTTTATTTAACTTGAATTTTGTTTCACAATTTTATTCCGCATTTTATTCGACTAAACGGTATTGTTTGCATTCAACCCCCCCTTCTACAAACAAATTGGGACCTAACAATTGGTATCAGAGCCTTCTGATTAACGTACAAATCTAGATCCTAGACTTTTGTGTTTCTTTCACTTCTTGAATTTTTTTTATTCACTCAAAAAATTCATAATGACTACACAAAAAGTTGGAACCGTTAAAATTCCACTTTTCGATAAAGAAAATTATGTTATGTGGAAGAAGAAGATGCTACTGTTTTTACAGGTTGCTAATCCCAAATATTTGCAAGTGTTGAAGAAGGGTCCAAAAATTCCTATGGTTATGGAACCAGAGGTAATAGAAAATGATGTGGTGATCACCAAAGCGAGAACTTATGTGAAGGATCCTGAGGACTTCTCTCCTGCTGAAATAGAAGAAGCTTCCCTGGATGCTAGCCTTCAATTAATCTTAGTAGATTCCCTTAATCCCCTGATGAATAGACATGTGATGAATTGTAAAGATTCCAAACATATCTGGGAAACTATTGAGATTATTAATGAAGGCACAGAGGAAGTTAGGGAGAACAAACTAGAAATCCTAACCTCTGAATATGAATATTTCAAATCAAATCCAGGAGAAGGAATCACTGAAGTGTTTGAGAGGTACAATGCATTGATCAACAACCTGAACATTAATGGTAAATACTATTCCATCAGGGAGGTCAACAAAAAGTTCCTTTTAACACTGCCAACTCATCTCGAACATAGAATCACTGCCATAAGAGAAGCAAGAGATCTGAGTGAGATTTCTTTGGAAAGGCTCTATGGTGTGTTGAAGACTTATGAGTTGGAGCAGATTCAGCAGAAGGAAGTTTACGGGAAAGGAAGAGTGGTCAGCACGTCTACTGCTCTAGTAGCTGATGAACAACAACAACAACCACAATATCAACAACAATCTCAACAGTCAGAAAGAATGGTACAGTCTTCCAAGGTTGAAGATAATGTGATAGTAGCAGAATTTGATTCTCCTACTACAAATCAATCAGGAGATGATTATTATTCCTTGGAAGAACTGGAGCAATTGGAGGATGAGTCAATGGCCCTGATTGTCAAGAGATTCTCAAATGTCAGATTCAAAAGGAATCCCAAGTTCAAGTACAAGTCCAACTACAACAGATTCCAGAAAGGTGGATCTTCATCCTCTAACACCAGCAGTGGTGGGTATAAAACAGGGATGGTTGATCGAAGCACCATTCGATGCTTCAACTGTAATGAGTTGGGACACTTTGCCACAGAATGCAGGAAGCCAAAACAAGCTAGGAAGAACTCTTACGATTCTAATCAGAAGAGTAAATCTGAAAGGGCGTACCTGGCAAAGGGAAGAAGCTGGGATGATACTGACAGTGAAGATGAAGAAGTCGGGAATCTTGCTCTCATGGCTAGTAATGCAAGCACCTCATCGTCAAGAAAAGAGGTAAAACTTTCTGATGCTGAAATGGTTTATCATCTAAGAGGTAACTTAGATTGTGCTCGTCGTGATAATGAATTGTTAAATCAACAAATCAAAGACCTTGAGAAAGAGGTCAATGAATTAAGACTTGTGCACATTAATCAAGATAAACTTAAAGAACAAGTATCTTTTCTAGAGAATAGAGTTGACTGTTATAGACAACTCGAAACTATTCTCAAAGATAAGATCACCGGTCTTGAGGCTAAGGTTAAAGCTTACTTTAATTCTTGTTCGAAGTCCAAAGAGTTTTACAATAATCAAGCTGTTAATCAAACACATGGAATAGGTTATGATTACAATGCTGCTATTGGAAAATTAGGCATAAACTCCCCTCCTCATGTATGTGCTAAAGGCAGGGAAGTACCACATGTGCTTAAGGGTGTTGATGAACCCCTCTATAAAGAATCAATTGCTGAACCATTTAATGAGACCTCTTTTATTATTCAAGAAGAAATCCGTGCTGAAGATAATGCTAATGGGAAAGCTGTCTCCAAGTCAAGTGTGTCAAAAGTTCCAGTCAAGGTTGTGAAAGCAACTGAGACTAACTCAGACACACATGAGTTGGATAACACAAATGCCATGTCTACCATGCATAAGTTGCCTATTGTTAATCCTTCTCATAAAGCATGTGGTGTTCCTGATTGTATGTCTTGTGCTTTTAATCTGTTGTTTGCTTATTTTAATGGTAAGCATGTTTCTAATGATAAGACTACTCCTCGTCAGCATGTGAATAATAGAAAGCATGATAGGTCTAAGACTGCTAGTCCTCCTAAAGCTAGAAAGGAGACATTTGTACCTAAGCCTAAACAGAAATTTGATAAGGCTGTTTTAAAGGTCAAATGTTCAGTCATTGAGAATGTTGAGAATAGTGAAATTAAGAATGTTGTTTTGCCTGATAAAGGCCAATTTTACAAGTATGCCGGACCCAGCCAAGCTTGGGTTCCGAAGAAGTTCTAATCCATTTGTATTGCAGGGCATTAAACAGGTACAACCGGTAGTGTGGATTCTTGACAGCGGATCGTCAAGACATATGACCGGAGATAGAGCCCTGCTATCAAATGTGGTTGAGAAAGCTGGCCCAGTGGTTACCTTTGGAGATAACAGCAAAGGTTTAACGGAGGGATATGGCTGTTTGCAAGCTGGAAATGTTATCATTGAAAATGTATATGTTGTGCAAGGACTTGAACACAATCTGCTTAGCATTAGTCAGTTCTGTGACAACGGCTACAATGTTTTATTCGACAAGCTGAAGTGTCAGATTCTGCACAAGAAAAGTGAAAAACCCTCCTTAATGGGAATCCGGAAAGGAAATCTGTTCGTAGCTGACATGAACTCTGGAAGCAATCTTGAAGTCAATTGTTTCTATGCAAAGGCATCGTCAGATGAGAGTTGGCTATGGCACAAGAGACTTTCCCATCTCAATTTCAAAACAATGAATTCTCTTGTCAAAAGAGAATTGGTAAGAGGTTTGCCTCAGCTGGAATTCTCTCCAGAAGGACTATGTGAGGCTTGCCAGAAAGGAAAGTCAAAGAAAGCAAGTCACAAAGGCACTGACACATCTTCCATAACTGGTGTTCTGCAATTATTGCACATGGATTTTTTGGTCCAGTTAATATCCTTTCTATGTCAAAGAAGTGTTACTGTCTTGTGATAGTTGATGACTATTCCAAGTATACGTGGGTTTTATTTCTTCACTCTAAGGATGAAACCACAAGTTGTGATTGATCATATCAAGATGATTGAGTTAGATTCTAACGTCCCTGTTAGAGCAATAAGGTCAGATAATGGGACAGAATTCAAAAATACACTTCTCAATGGATTCTGTACAGACAAAGGGATTACCAGACAATTTTCAGCTCCTAGAACCCCTCAGCAAAATGGAGTGGTAGAAAGGAAGAATCGTACATTGATTGAAGCTGCAAGAACGATGTTAAATGAATCAGGTCTTCCAATGTACTTTTGGGCTGAAGCTGTCAATACTGCATGTTATACTCAGAATCGAACTCTAATCAACAAAGACTTCATGAAAACTCCTTATGAGATTTTGAATGAATAGAAACCTTCTATCAAATACTTTCATGTATTTGGTGCCAGATGCTTCGTGCTCAAGGATGGAGATGATCGTCGTGGTAAGTTCGAGGCAAAGGCATATGAGGGTATTTTTGTTGGATATGGAAGAAGATCATATAGAGTGTATATCATTGATCAACACAAAGTAACTGAAAGTGTCAATGTTACATTTGATGACACTAAACTCCCTAGTATCCAAACTGAAGATCCTTCTGAGAAACTGAAGTTTGATGATACGTCAGATTCAGAATCAGAACATGGTCAAGAACCTGAGGTTGTTGCTGGTGAAGAACCTGTTAATCCTGATGATACTCAAGGTAATAGTGATGGAAACTTTGGCAACAATGGAGATACCACTGCTACTGACGGAGAATCTTCAAGTCAACATGGCAACAACTCAGGGGGAGATGCTGAAGGATCATCTAGTAGGACACAACATCACAATGAATTTCAAGGCGAATCATCAAGATCACATCTTCCAAGACAGACAGTCTAGAATAAAGCTCACCCTTTTGAGTTGATTATTGGTGATCCAGATGTTGGAGTCAGAACTAGACGTGCTACTCAAAATGAGTGTCTGTTCTCAGGATTTCTTTCTGAGATGGAACCTAAGAAAATTGAAGAAGCACTGACTGATCCAGATTGGGTGATTGCTATGCAAGATGAACTCAATCAGTTTGAAAGTCAACAAGTCTGGAAACTGGTACCTAGGCCTGTACACAAGAAAGCTGTTGGTACTAGGTGGGTATTCAGGAATAAACTAGATGAAGATGGTGTGGTTACAAGAAACAAGGCAAGACTGGTAGCTAAAGGGTATTCTCAAGCTGAAGGTATTGATTATGATGAAACCTATGCTCCAGTGGCTAGACTTGAGGCCATCAGAATATTTCTGGCATTCGCAGCATTTTCAAACTTTAAAGTTTATCAAATGGATGTCAAGAGCGCCTTTCTGAATGGAAAGCTGGATGAAGAGGTATATGTAGAGCAACCTCCTGGTTTTGAAGATCCAGATCATTTGGATTTTGTCTTCTTTCTTTTCAAGGCTATCTATGGGCTAAAACAGTCTCCAAGAAAATGGTATGACACTCTCTCTGAATTTCTTATTGAAAATAGCTTTATTAGAGGTGTCATAGACAAAACTCTCTTTTCTAAAAAACATAAGAATGATACTATATTAGTCCAAGTCTATGTGGATGATATAATATTTGGGTCTACTAATGATAATCTCTGTAAGAGATTTGCTAAGTTAATGCACAGCAAGTTTGAAATGAGCATGATGGGAGAGCTGAAGTTCTTTCTTGGATTACAAGTAAATCAAAGGTTAGATGGAACATTTATTTGTCAATCCAAGTATCTCAAGGAACTCCTCAAAAAGTACAATCTAGAGGATTCTGCATCAGCAAGGACTCCATCAACTACAGCTGTCAAGCTTGGACCATGTGAAAACTCCATTAAGGTAGATGTCACAAGCTACAGAGGTATGATTGGCTCGTTACTCTATCTTACTGCAAGTAGACCAGATATTATGTATGCTACATGTTTATGTGCAAGGTTCCAAGCAGATCCTAGAGATATTCATCTCGTTGCTATTAAACGAATCTTAAGATATCTTAAGGGAACACCAAATCTAGGTATTTGGTACCCTAAAGAATCTGGTTTTAACCTTGTCGGATATACAGATTCAGATTATGCAGGAAGTGTTGTTGATAGGAAAAGCACCTCAGGAAGTTGTCAATTCCTAGGAAGCAGGCTAGTCTCATGGTACAGCAAGAAACAGTAAACAGTTTCCAACTCAACGGCCGAAGCTGAATATATTGCTGCTGGAAGCTGCTGTGCTCAGATCTTGTGGATTAGGAACCAACTACGAGACTATGGCTCTGTATTGAACAAGATTCCTATTTTATGTGACAACACAAGTGCAATAGCCATCACCAACAACCCTGTGCAGCACTCGAGGACAAAGCACATTGACATCAGGTATCATTTTATTAGAGAGCACGTCATGAATGGTACTGTTGAACTATTTTTTGTTCCAACAGAAGAACAAATAGCAGATATTTTCACTAAACCACTTGACGAATCCACATTTACCAGATTAGTTGGTAAATTGGGCATGTTGAATAGTTTTAGTGATTAATTTAGTTAATATCTGGGATCTGTTCTTGAATGAATTTACAAATGAATTTTTCATAAATGAAAAATTCATTTGCAAATTTATTTTATCATTTTATCATATTTCTTGCTTATTTCTATGTAATATATATTATCTTATCTATTTTTATTTTCCCTACTTGTTAATTTAAAATACCTCAGAATATTTTATTTCCTCTAAAAATATTTTTCTATGAATTTTATTTGCTAAAATTCAATAGAAATCTATTTTTGGAATAAAAATAATAAATTCTGATATATTGTCTTTGTTTCTGTAAAAATTATAAGTTTTTATTTCAGTTTTACTATTTTGTAATATAGTTTCAGTACATATATAGTAGTCTGTTCCTTTTATTTTATTTTCTACTGCAATGATAATCGGCAAGACAATTGAATTGTCTTGCTGAAAGTCATTTCAGTATATGTTTGTATATGTTTGAATATGTCGGTATAGTTTATACTGGCAAGACAATCGGTATGACTATCGATTGTCTTGCCAGTTATAAACATTATATATATATATTTCATTTTATTATTATACTGGTATGACAATCGGTATGACTATTAGATTGTCATACCAGTTATAATTTTAGTATTTATTCTGTTATTTCTTTTCCTTCTTTTGCCTGGTATGACAATCGGTATGACAATCCCGGATTGTCATACCAGCTGTTATATAAAGGCGTTTGTTGTTTTGTTTTAAACCATCACAACAGTTTCATTTCTTTCAAAAATTTTGAACAGTTTCTTCCTCATTTTCTCTCTTCTCTCTCTTCGAACTTAAACCATCAATCTGATTCCTTCCTTGCTCGAGTTTTTACTCAGCAAACTAATTTATCACTTTGTGATATATACATACAAGTATATATATACAGAGGTGCTGTTGAACTTTTTATTTTTTTTATTTTCAATTTCTGATTTGTGTCTTTTGGTTTGTCAAAACTGTGTTTGTGAGTTAGGAATTTTAACGAGATACATTTCTGTCTAAATTTTTCGATTATAATTAATTTAATTCAAATTATTAAATTAATTTAATTAATTCGAATTTTCTTAATATTATTCTTAAAATTCTAAAAAGCGTGTGTCTTATTATTATTTAAAATGGCTCTCAATTTCCAAATTGTCGCGCATAATCAGGTTGGTTATTTTAATCCGGAAAAATATGATGTTGAAAAATTTAAGCCATGGATTAGATTTTTAAATGACCATTCGATTGTTAGCTCTGCTATTAAATCAAATGTGATTTTAAACGTCGATCTACTTAGATTGATTTGCACAACTTCTACTGTGGCCGATGATTCAAAATCTTTTTCATTCACCGTCGCAAACACACAGTATGTAGTTGATGAAACAGTCGTCAATCGTGCGTTAAATTTTCCACTAAACAATTTCTGTAATTTACCCTCTGAAAATGATATCACAAATTTTTTCAATGCTATTCACTATCAAGGGGTGATCAATTTAACCAAACTTTCTAAATCAAATTTGGTGTCTGAATGGGATATTTTCTTCGATACACTTTCCAAAGTGTTTGCCAACTGCACAAAATCCAATTTTCATAACATCACTTCCACTCTGCAGTATATTGGTCTTGCGGTTGTTTTCAATCAAAGGATCAATTTTGGCAAACTACTTTTTCCCATTCTCTTGAGACGTCTAACTTCTGCTTTACGTGATCATTCTACAAATCGTAGGGTATCATGTTACTATGCTCATTTTCTCATGCTTATAGCAGATCATCTACTCACCCCTGAACACAAAGCCCTTTTTGCTAACTCTGCTGTAACCGAACCCCCTCCAGTTAGCAAAAATATTTACACTCGCCAAGACACAACCTTCAAATTTATGCAAGTTCCAGTACTTGTATCTGCTTTCATGGCCAATTATATTCCCTTACCTATTTTCAATCTTCCCGGCCATGAACAGCAACCTCAACCTCCAGTGGTACAAGCCACCCAGGCTCTTCCATTACAGGTAGTAATTCCTCACTCTCACTCTCTTCCTACTTCTGTTGAAAGACCCCCAGTGGTTGATAGGGCTGACCATGAAGTTGTAGAACCACAGCTTCAATCCCAGGTCATAGAGCCAAACTCAGAGTCTCATACTATCTCAACCTCTCCCCCACTGTCTAAAATGTTACCCAGGAGATTACTAGGAAGTAGTACATTGTTAAATATGAGTGAACCCTCAGCTCTGCCTCCTCCTAAGAAAAGAAGAACATATTCTGAGGCATCTGAAAGCCCATCCTTTTCCTCCCAACAGGACATGGACTTTGAAATGGCCAATGAACAGTTACTAGAGGCATTCTCTCAACAGGATGCATCTATTAAAATTCGCCATAGGGCCATGGCATCTTGTACTGAGTCAAGCACAATTCCATTACTCACAATGGAACCATACACTTCCCCAGATCATACTCAGGACACACAGCGAGGAGTGCACGTAGAGTCGGTTACAGTGCCTGCCATAGTTACGGCAGAAGAGCAGTCACATGCTTCAGAGGGAAAATCTGACTCTCCGCCATCTTTAATAGAGTCATTTTCTCCCCTCCCAGATCCAACACCTCTGGCTCCCTTATGGGATTCTCCACTCGCAGATTTATCTGGAGAAAGTGGAGGGCAACTCGGTCAATCTATCCCTGAAGCAATTCAGACATCTATTCCAAAAGATTTGATAGGTTTGACTGAGGATCGGGACTCGCGAATTCCCATTGCACCACCACTGACCTCTCTTGAAGAGGCTAGGGTGATTTTTAATGCAGGTACAGAAGAACAGCAACTGGAAGACTCCTCACGAGCAATTATATTGAGAGAAACACATGCACGTGAGATGAGTGAACCAAACACGAGTGAAATTCAGGTGAGAGCACACACAGACACTGATACTGTAAACCTGTTAGCTCAGATTGCTGCCCTAAAAGAAGAACTTGCTAAAAGCCAAGCTGAAGCTCAAGCATTCAAAGCACAAGTGGTTGAACGGTCTTCTTCTTCCACCTCTGTCAACAATCAGCTTGCAATCATAAGGAATGACATCTCAGATCTAAAGACCACTGTAATACCAAAGCTCAATTCTATTCAGGACACTCCAAATTTATCAGCTGATGACATATCCAACTTCTGCTCTCTACATACAAGAATGACTTCTCTTGAAGACCTCGTTGAGATGAATCATTCACTGGACTCCTCAAGATTTCTAAAGATAGAGACGGTCATGGAACATCTCAATGAAGGGATGAAGCACCTATATTACATGATCAAGAATTCTCATTGCCCTAATGAAGAACAAAGAGCTTATTTTGAAGGACCGTCTGGTGGAGGATCAGGCTCTGGAGGTGATGGAGGTTCCAAAGGAAGATCAGTAGAGGATCCCTCAACTAAGGGGGAGAAGAAAGGGAGTAGTGCCAAAGGGAAAGAAAAAGATACCTCTGCTGGAAACAAAGGAAAGGCTGATGATGTCTACTACAGTGGAGAACAGGATGACTTTGATATTTTTGACATTCCCACTGAACCAGTTCAGGAAGATAAAGATGGGTTATTTGAAGCTGAAGAGGAAAGTGATTTTGAAGATTGGGAAGAGGAAGATACAGTGGATCCTATGTTTGAGAAAGAATTTCAGAAGGAGCAGTCATAGATGAAAAGAAAAGAAGCTGAACTCAAGAAGGTCTCTCAGATCATTGGCAGGAGGAAAGACATACAAAGAACAGAAACTCTTCAAAAGCAACGTCTTCATGACATTAAGGCTCAAGAAAGGAGAAGAGATGTCAGACTAAAGATTGGTGAAAAATGGGATGAAGCTAGGAGAGTACTTGATATGCCTCAGCTGAGCACTAACAATGATAGGCAGTTCTTACATCTTCTTGACAAGCTGGAAATCTCAAATCCTAACAATGACATGTACATGAATGCTATCAAGACTAAAGTCTCAAGGATCACAGCTGCTTTTGATAGATCCCTAAATGAGATGAGCATTTTTGTATATTGTCAGAGTGAAGGATCATTCAAGGTGTCACTTCATCTATTTGAGAATCGTTCTTTGTCAGAGATTTGGGTTCTTTTAAACAAAGTCAAAAGAAGCTCAGAATTGAATGAAGTTCTTCGAGAAAGGCTTAAAGAGTTTGCCAGCAGGGCTAGTCCTCAAGTGGTCAACAATCCTCATCAGGTGAGATTCTTTAAGTCTGATTGTCTTCAAATCTGTCAGCTAGATGTACAATCTCTTAAAGACTACTCAGCTAAGCATCTGGTCTGGATGGAACATCATTTGAGAACTGCTGGATATTCATCCATGTTGAAGACTCAAGCTGCTGACTTGATTCAAGCTTATTGTGAAAAGAATGTTAAAAGGTACACTCAACTCAAGAATAAGCTGAAGTCAGTTGGAGTTCAACCAGTCAGACCATCAAGCTTTACTTCAGAAAGGGATCGTGTCTTTGACAAGGAATTGCTTCAAGATTTAGAAGAAGGTGAAGTCAGAAGAGAAGACAACTGAAGTCAATTAGCTCAAAACTCAATGTAATATGATTAGAGCTTTATGAATCAAGATAGTCTAATGTAGTTATATGTTCAGGCTAGAGGAACATCTATCTTGTATTCACTTGTAAATTTCATTTGGAATCTGGAAAATGTTAAATATAATCCAGAACTTTTCTGCTATTTACTTTACATTACTGTTTATATCTTTTTCTTATTTGTTAGTTGAGTTATCCTCTAGGTATTTGTTGTTATTTTCTAACAAGCAAATAGGGGGAGATTGAAAGGCATATGTCATAGCCTACTCGTTTATTCGAGTATTTAACTCAACTCAAATAAGAATGTAATAAGTAAATAGTGGATCAATCATCAGAGAGATCTCACAAAGTAACATCTGTCAAAGAATAAAGAAACATTGTTCATCTGCAGACTTGGTGATTCACTGGAAGAAGTTCAAGAATTTGATCATGCCTCAGTGATATAAATCAAGATCGTGGATTTAATCAAGTGACAGAGATCTCGTCAGGGTATCATTTATTACAAGGATTCAATCAGAACAACAAAGTCAAGACATGAAGAAACGTCACGAAAGTTAGTCACTCATGAACCAGACAGTACATCGAGTGTCAGCATTGAAGTGGCGGAATTGATTCATAAGTCTCAGTGACTTTCAGAAGATTGTCAGAAGAATGGATGCTGCTCAGGGTTAGTATTAATTCTCTATTAATTAATTAAGTCATAAAATTTTAATTATGAAAATAATTTATATCTGCAAAGATTAATTTATTTGATTAATTAAATTAATTGATTAATTAATTCTGAATTAATATTAAGGTTTTTCATAATTTTAATTGGTTAAAATCTGTTTTAATTCTAAAAAGACAACTGATTGTACTAGTATGACAATCGGTATGACAATTGTTAGTCATACCGAAAGTCATGCTAATTCAGTTGATTGTCTTGATAGAATTATTGTTTAGATTAAAATCACTTATTAATTCAGTAAAACAATTTCATTTGAACTAATATGACAATCGGTATGACAATCAATAGTCATACCGAAAGTCTTGCTAGTTCATTTTAATTGTCTTGCTAGCTCTAAAAGATTGTCACACCGAAAGTATTATTGGACAAGGGATTGTCATACCAGTTCATTGATCTCGGCTGTGTTGATTAAAAAGAAGCAGAAGCATCCAATTTACTACTAACATTGAAAAAGCAATCAAACAGAAGCCAAGAACAAAACAGAGAAAAAGCAGCCAAATATTTCATCTTATCTGCTAATTCAAGATCATAATTTCTAGCTTGTAAAGTTAAATCCAATCAACTAGAAATCACTCTCTTGTTCTTGTGTAACAATCTAGCGGATCAAAATCCCTAGAACTTAATCTCAAATCGCTTTTAGCATTTGATCTTTTAATTACAAAAATAGAAAAAGTTCATGTCGAATTTATTCTAAATTTGTAATAATTGATTTGAGATTAATCCCTTGTAACTGATACCGTAGTTGTAACACCTTTCAAGTTTAATAAAAGTTTTATTTAACTTGAATTTTGTTTCACAATTTTATTCCGCATTTTATTCGACTAAACGGTATTGTTTGCATTCAACCCCCCCTTCTACAAACAAATTGGGACCTAACAGTTTTACATAACGCCTAATTAAATGATTCTATTTATGCAAGTACTCTTCTGTTATTCTATGTTCAGAATAGCTAAGTGATTTTACTTATCAAATGAATGAATTTATAAATGTTTGGGTTTTGAGAAAAATGAGTTGGTTTTGCGAGTATTCCTGCCCAAGTAAATGGGGGAATAAAAGTTTATAAGGGTGTCGAGTATTATGACCCCTTTCAATAAAATATTTTTAAGATTGGATGGTTGCGTAAGAGGCCGTGGCGGCGGTCCAGTGTGAGCTATGTGTTATACAGGATATAACACCTTGTTAGGCCGATATGTGCCTTGGGTACCCCTTTATTTAGTTGGATATGCTTCGGCATACCGGTGTTGCTCCGCGGCTGATCACCGGCAGCAACACATCGTCGTTCGAGGATTCCAATCTAAATTATGATATTGGTTTGATAATCATAAAATAAATGGTTTATCAACTGTTTCTGTTTTGGATTAAAGGTGAAATGCAGTTTTGATTCAGTTTCTGCTTGATGTGGATATTTAGGTTGTTGTCAAATATCAAAGGTGGTATTAGTATAGATGATTGATGTTGACTTCAGTATGGGATGTTGTGAGCATCAAAGTTCGTATTGATATCTAATTTGATAGGACAACAAAATAAGTATTAATTTCAGGAGTTCGGTTTTGAATAAATTTTACGATTCAATCCATAATCATTATTTCATATTATTGTTGTTTACGATATTTTCGTAAACACTATTTTACGAGTTTTATTCTCGTCAAGATTCAAAGTATTGTTGAAGCATTTCACTCAAAAATATCAAAAAGAGTTTTCAATACAGTGAGAAACAATTATCCGATTCTTTATTAAATTTTATGTTTCAGCAATTATGATTTTAAAATGTTATACACTAATGCAGATGTCGGTTTTATATCAAAACGACCATATATATGCTATAATGAACTTGCTGACCATTTCTTTCACTCATACTTACTTATTTTCAAATTTAACCTCCAGTGAGGATTAACTTGCGTTGTTTAGCCGCGTAATTCGAGGAAGCAAAGAAGAAGCTTTTGGAAGGTGGTTGGTCCAGAGTTTGCGGACTAGTGTAAGTTTTATTGTATAAAGTTGTTTTTATTATATTATATTATAGTTGTGTATTTTATAGTTGGGCCTAGTATACTTCTTTTCGAAGTTATACTAGCAGGTTAAGTTTTGAGATTGAGAATTGTTGAAAAGAGTTTTAAAAGAAAGTGAAAAATTTGTTTGTGGATTTTGGATATCTTGTTTCTAGAACTGTAACCTTAAAAGATCTTGGATTAGTTTGGGGTCATTTATGCTAAATATCTTCCGCTGGCATTTTTTTATTGATTAAACAGGTTAATTTGGATTGAGGTTTCATAGTGACGACCAAATCCCTTGACCCCGGATTTGGGGACCCCGGATTTGGGGGCGTTTACATCGATCAAGACCTTGAAGAATCAAATTGGGAAAATTGCCAATTTCTTGCTAAATTGCCAACCTGGTACACTCCCTAGTGACACTGAAGTTCCAGGCAGGAAGGAAGCTAAGGAGCATGTTAAGGAAATTACATTGAGGTCTGGGAAGGTTGCAAATCCCGAAAAATCTCAAATTTTGGGAGATGAAGCTGTAACTGAGGAATAAGTGCAGAAGGAAGCAGAAGTGGAACCGAGGAAGACTACTGTGGAATACACTCCTCCTGAGGGTAATACAGGGTAGAAAAAGTTCTATCCTCCACCCCCTTTTCCTAAGAGGCTGCAAAAGAAAAAGCTGGATAAGCAGTTTGAGAATTTTCTGGAGGTGTTCAAGAAACTTCATATATGAATATACCTTTTGCTGAAGCTCTTGAACAGATGTCTAGTTATGTGAAGTTTATGAAAGGTATTCTCTCTCGGAAAGTGAAGCTTGATGACTTAGAGACAGTTGCACTTACGGAGGAATGCAGTGTTATGCTGCAACAGAAGTTGCCTCCGAAGCTTAAAGATCCTGGAAGCTTCACTATTCCTTGCACCATTGGAAAGGTGTCATTTGACAAATGCTTATGTGACTTGGGAGCTAGCATCAATCTGATGCCCTTTTTAATCTTCAAGAAGTTGGACTTACCTGAACCAAAGCCTACTTATATGACCTTGCAATTAGTCGATCGTTCTATTACATATCTGTGAGGCATTGTGGATGATGTCTTGGTCAAGGTGGATAAACTCATCTTTCCTGCTGATTTTGTAATTCTTCATTTCAATGAGGATAAGAAGATTCCTATAATCTTGGGAAGACCATTCTTGGCTACGGGCCGAACCTTGATTGATGTACAGAAGGGTGAGCTTACTATGCGAGTGCTGGATCAGGATGTGATGTTCAATGTTTTTAATGCCATGAAATTCCCGAGTGAAAACGAGGAGTGCTTAAAAGTGGAGTTGGTCGATTCTTTAATTACTTCAGAACTTGATCAAATGTTAAGGTCTAATGCCTTGGAGAAGGCCTTGTTGGGGAATTCAGATAGTGAAGATGATGAAGGTGATGAGTAATTGCAGTTTTTGACTGCTTCTCCTTGGAAACGAAGGCTGGATATGCCTTTTGAATCTCTTGGATTGGAAGAGTTGAACAAATATCCAAAGCGCCTCAGGCCATCTATTGAGGAAGCTCCTACATTTGAGCTTAAACTATTGCCTGAACACTTAAGGTATGCTTTTTTAGGTGATGCGTCTACTTTGCATGTTATCATTGCATCTGACCTTTTAGGTACTGATGAGGAAGAGCTTTTGAGAATTCTGAAAGAATTCAAGTCGGCAATTGCATGGACTATAGAAGATATCAAGGGAATCAGGCCTTCTTATTGTATGCATAAAATTCTGCTAGAGGATGGTAGCAAGCCTACTGTTGAGCTGAGAAGGCTTAATCCGATTATGAAATAAGTTGTGAAGAAAGAAATCCTCAAATGGCTAGATGCAGGGATCATCTATCGCATTTCTGACAGTTCTTGGGTGAGTTCGGTTCAGTGTGTGCTGAAGAAATGAGGTATCACAGTTGTTGCTAATGAAAAAATGAGCTCATTCCTACTCGAACAGTCAAGGGGTGGAGAGTTTTAATAGATTACAGGAAGCTGAACAAGGCCATAAAGAAGGATCACTTCCTTCTTCCTTTTATTGATCAGATGCTTGATAGGTTGGCTGGGTATGAGTACTATTGTCTTCTGGATGGCTATTCGGGTTATAATCAGATTTGCATTGCTCCAGAAGATCAGGAAAAGACTACCTTCACTTGTCCATTTGGTACTTTTTCCTTCAGAAGAGTTTCTTTTGGGTTGTGTGGTGCACCTGCCACATTTTGAAGATGCATGATGGCCATCTTTTCTGACATGATTGGTTAGAACGTGGAGGTGTTCATGGATGATTTCTCTGTGTTTGGTGATTCCTTTGACGAGTTCTCGCAGAATCTCGGTGCTGTTCTTAAAAGGTGTGTTGAGACCAATCTGGTTTTCAACTCAGAAAAATGTCATTTTATGGTGCGATAGGGCATTATTCTTGGGCACAAGGTCTTTAGTAAAGGTCTTGAGGTGGACAAAGCCAAGGTGGGGGTTATCGAAAACCTTCATCCACCAATTTATGTTAAGGGAGTTCACAGCTTTCTTGGTCATGCGGGTTTCTATCGGCGATTCATCAAGGACTTCTTAAAAATATCTAAACCGTTGTGCAATCTTTTAGAGAAAGATGTCCCTTTCAAGTTTGATGATGAATGCCTTGTTGCTTTTGAGATCTTAAAGAAGAATTTGATTACGGCACCTGTCATAACTACACCTAATTGGAATGAACCTCTTGAATTGATGTGCGATGCAAGTGACTATGCAGTTGGAGCAGTTCTTGGGCAGAGAAAGAACAACATATTTCATGTGGTCTACTATGCTAGTAAGACCCTCAATGGTGTTCAAATGAATTATACTACTACTGAAAAAGAGCTCTTAGCCATTGTCTATGGTTTTGAGATGTTCCGATCTTATTTTCTTGGGACAAAGGTGACAGTTTTCACCGATCATGTTACGATTTGCTATCTCGTCTCGAAGAAGGACTCGAAGCCTAGACTGATTTGATGGGTTCTTTTACTTCAGGAATTTGAGTTAGAGATCAAGGGCAGGAGAGGTACTGAGAATCAAGTCGCTGATCATCTCTCTCGTTTAGAAGATCCAAGTGCAACTTCATAGGATAAGACATTACTGAATGAGTCTTTTCCCGATGAGCAGTTGTTTGGTGTGCAAAAAGAAGAACCGTGGTTCGTAGACATTGTGAACTACCTTGTGAGCAACATTATGCATCCAGGCTTGTCTTCTGCTCAAAGGAAGAAGTTTCTTCATGAGGTGAAGTGGTACATGAGGGTGAGCCATACTTGTTTCGGCTAGGAGCTGACCAAATCATCAGGAGATGTATTATGTATAGCGAAACGGGGGGATCCTGCGAGATTTTCATTCGACTACTTATGGAGGACACTATGGTTGAGAAAAGACAGCAGCTTGTATCCTTCAAGTAGGATTCTCTATTGTTTAAAGATGCTCATCAGTTTATTTTAAAGTGTGATCGATGCCAGCGTGTGGGTAATATGTCTAAAAGGGATGAGATGCCTTTTAATGTGCTTCTCGAAGTTAAAGTCTTCGATGTTTGGGGGATTTACTTCATGGGGCCATTTGTCTCATCTTGCAATAATCAATATATCTTGTTGGCGGTTGATTATATCTCAAAATGGGTTGATCAAGGCTTTGTCGACTAATGATGCGTAGGTAGTGCTTAATTTTCTTCATAAACAGATATTCACAAGATTTGGGACTCCAATAGTCATAATCAGTAACGAGAGATCGCATTTCTGCAATCGCAAGTTCACTGCTTTGATGCAGTGGTATAATGTGAATCATCGCATTACTACAGCCTACCATCCTCAGACTAATGGTCAAGCTGAGGTATCTAACAGAGAGATCAAGCGCATTTTAGAGAAATTTCTGTGTCCATCAAGGAAGGATTGGTCTTTAAAGCTGGATAAAGCTGTTTCGGTGTATAGGACAGCATACAAGACTCCTCCTGGCATGTCGCCGTTTCAGTTGGTTTATGGGATAGGATGTCATTTGCCTGTGGAGCTCGAGCATAAAGCATATTGGGCTTAGAAGAAGTTGAACCTTGATTTAGATGCAGCTGGTAAGAAAAGAATGCTTTAATTGAATGAACTCGACGAGTTTCGGCTTCAAGCGTATAAAAACAACAAAATGTACAAGGAAAAAGTCAAGAGGTGGCACGATAGGGGTCTAGTGCCCAAATCATTTATGCCGGGATAACAAGTTCTTTTGTTCAACTCTCGTCTCCGTCTTTTTTTGGGAAAGTTGAATTTGAGGTGGTCAGGGCCGTTTGTTATCAAAACTGTGTTTCCACATGGAGTGGTGGAGATTTTTGAGAATGATCCAGGCCAAGCATTCAAGGTGAATGGACAGAGGTTGAAGCATTACTATGGGGATACGGTAAACTGTGAGGTGGTTAGTGCCGTTTTGTTGTCTACTTGATCTCCAGTTTCTACGTCAAGCTAACGACGTAAAGTAATCGCTTCTTGGGAGGTAACCCAAGTTTGTTCTACATTAGTAGGTAGAGGAAGAAGAAAACAAGAAGAAAAACACAAAAAAAAATCAGAAAAACAAAAAAATGAAGTGCCAACTATGCGCGGGCGCCCGCGCTGAAACTCCAGTAGCACGGCGTGCCCGCGCTGCCAGGCAGGGCAGCCGTGCTGCATCACTGTATTAGAAAAAAAAAGACAGAAAAGAAACATAATTTCAGGGGGATTAATACAAAATCAATTCAAACTCGAATTTTACTCTCCCAATTCCATATTTTCCCTCTCCAAATCAATTTCAATCAACATATTACTCCCATTATTCCCTTAATCAATTCCCACTTCTTTTCCATAACTAATTCTCTCCCAAATTCCTATATATACACACACTTATACAAAAACTTCTCCATCACTTCTCAAATTCTCAAACACAAATCTCTCTTATACACTTATCTATTCTCTCAAACTTATTCACTTTTAATGGCACCCAAAAGACAACGAACCCAAGTTAGCAGCAGCACTACTGATTCTTCGAGTTTGGGTGGTGTGAGGCCTAGGTTTTCAACTTCGGAGGCTGAGGTGGAGTACACGAGGCTGCTTTGGAATCCCATAGCCAGGGAGCGAGGTTTTCTACCATCGGGGAGGGATGGTAAGTTGCTGGAGATGATTTTGGAGATGGGCTAGGTTGCTTTTTTCAAGACTCCCGTTACTATGCCCATGAGTGTGGTTCGCGAGTTTTACACGAATGCAAAGGTAGAAAAGAACGGTTTTATGGTGGTTAGGGGGTTGACGGTGGAGTATAGTGCTGAGGTGATTCATAGGGTGATTGAGTAGCCTGAGAGGAGGCCAGATCAGGATAACTGGAATGGGAAGACGGGGGATGATTTTAACTTGGATTTGATCATTGTTACAATGTGTGTGCCTGAGACTCACTGGAAGTTCAAGAAGGGCACGAAAGAGTATGCCACTTTCCCTGCCTCATGCATGAACAAGTTCGCACATGCATGGAATTCGTTTATTTGTACTAACAACATGCCATCTTCTCACGTGCATGATGTTACTGTGGAGCGTGCACGGTTATTGTGGGGGATTCTTTAGGGAGACTATGTGGACCTCGGGATGGGGATTCATCAGGGTATTCTGAGGTTTTTGTGAGGGAGTACTACGGGTTCTATACCCTATGGATCCATTTTTATGAAGTTGTGTGTGGCGGTTGGAGTTTATTGGCCCGCTCATGAGCAGTTGCAGCTTCTGAGTGCCCCGATTAATAGTTCGACATTACAGACTATGCAGGAGTGGTACGGTAGTAAGCCCGATCCTAAGGGGCTTGGTTATTCTTATGATCATCTGCCAGGTGGAAGGCCAGCTCCTCAGACATATGCTGGTGGTACAATTCAGGCGAGTAGAGCAGCTTGGAGAGCTGAGTTGGGTGCGGCTGGTCCTTCGCAACAGCAGCAGTCACAGCAGCAGCAGCAGCAGGAGGCACAGGACAGTGCTGGTATCAGTTCAGTGCAGTATAGGCGCTTGATGAGGAGGATGGATACTATGCATGACATCCATAGTCGGTTTGCACATGACCTTACCCAGGCGTTGGGGACTGCATTTAGAGCCACAGGAGTTGATATTCAGTGACCAGTATTCAGTGAGGACTCTGTGTACCCACCTCCAGACACTCCACCCGTCGAGGGTGATGACCCTGATTCTGAGTAGGTATGCCTGATTCCTTACTATTACCTTCATTGAGAAAAGTGAATATTTTAAGTTTGGGGTAGTAGTTAGGGATTGTATGCTATGTGTGAGTTGCATATAGTTTGCATATTGATGATAGTTTAGTTCATATAGTTGTATTTTTGTCATGTAGTGGTTTTTAATTTTTATAGTTTGTTGCATATAGTTCATGCATTTGCATTATAACATGATCCCTTAGATGATTTTTCCGATTGATTTGTGATATTGATGCTAGTGTGGTGATGTCGTATTTAGGGATGTTGAGTCTTATCGAGTTGATTTGCATGCTAGAAGCAATAAATTTCACTAAGTCTTATAGGTTGCTTGTGTGCTAGATCATGATCATGGTTTATTTGTTTGTCGAGGTTTAATCACATGTTTATATTTAGAATTTAGGATATTCTCTTAATGATAAAATAACATTGATATTTAAAAATTAAAAAAAAAATGGATTTCAGTGCTAGTTATTGTGGCTAGGTGTCAAATGGCTAGTAGCTGGCTCATAATTTATGAGTAGTCTAGGGTTGAATGAGATGGAGCGAAACACACTCATTCAGAAATCATTGAAAAAAAAAGAAAAAAAAAGAAAAATATATGTGTTTAAGTATAATTGATCAAGGGTGAGATCTTTAATACTCGAGTTATTAAGTTCTTAGGGAACTTTGTGCCTAGTGACCTAAGGCTTTTCATAGTCTGGGATCCGCTAACCTAACATTCGCTACATGGGTATTATTGTATAAGTCTTTTGTAGACCTCACTCATTGCATGATCAAATAAGCATATTTGTATTAATTATGTGTTGTGAATAAAAGCATGAATCCATATAATAAATCTGATATAAGAATTGAAGTGTTATAAGTCATTTTGAGTTAAGCTTTTTATTCTATTTATAACTTTGTGATTTCCTTGATGAGTAGTGAGTCATGAATATTGATCTAGTTGCGATAGTTTATCTGTAAACATTTTCTCACACGCACGCTTCTGGTTTGTGAATTGATTTGTGAGATTTAAATGAACCTGTGCGAATAACTGCATTTGTTGAGATGTTGCTTGTCGGTTGGTTAGTTATTATATGAGGATCGTTACATTCATATAGTTTGCATTCATGCATTTTTATTTCTTGTTCTTGAGTCTGTTTATGCTTGAGGACAAGCATCGGTTCAAGTTTGGGGGTATGTTCATTGGTATTTATGTCCACTTAGAATGCTCTATAAAGTCTTGAATTGACGCTTTGTACTCAGGTTATTTGTGTATTTGATGTGTTTTAATAGTGTTTTTGCATTTCAGGCATAAATAAATGAATCGGGAGATTTAGCATTATTTTGTTGCTAAATTGGTGTTAGGATGGTGCTCAGGAAGATTGCTCGAGGATTTCCAACTCAAACCAGACAAGAAAACAAGAAAATAAAGATTTTACAGAAGGTCAGCGCGCCTGCGCTATAGAAGCGCGTGGCCGCGCCGAAGTACAGAATTGCAGCGCGCCCGCGCCGGTAAAGCGCGCCCGCGCCGGTGAGGCGCGCGCCCACACCGGGTCGATTTCCATGAATCCTATTTTCACTACAATTTTGATCTGCTGGACTTCTGATCTGCATGGGCTACTATATAATGACAACTTAAGGTCATTTTTCAAGAAGAAGACGTACCAGAGCTTAAGGAGAAGGCATAAGAAGACCGTATAGCACAATTCAACAAAGGCGAAGAAGAATTAGTTTATTCTTGTGATTCTTTATTCTAAGTTGTAATCTTGGATACTATTTTTCTTATTTGTTGAACTTATACTCTTGTTTTATGTACTTGGTTTATTATTTATTTCAGTATAAAGACTACATTTATTATACCATGCTTTCATCGGAACCCACGTTGATGATGAGTCCGATTATGGGCTAATCGTTATCGTGGGGTTCTAGCGGATTTACTTATGGATTTATTTAGTTAATTTGTTTTGATACCTTAGTGTGTGGAGATTATATGATAACCTAGTGTTGGTTGAGCTTATTCGTCTTATGAGCATCGCGAACTTATACGATAGCGTGTTAATCTCTATTGAAGTGATAATGAATTTAGGAGTTTAGAACTTGCCATGCTAGCATAGGTTCATGTATTTATTATGCATGATTCGTAGGTAATTATAGCCATCTTACTTGCCCTATGTAAGCATGATAGATAACTTTTGCACTAAACCGTTATGTTGTCAAATTATATAGGCATATAGGGTCCCAATATAATTGGTGTCTATTCAGCTTCTATCTCTTTTATGGATGTCTGGTAGTATGGTAATCGTACAATGAAAGTTGGCATTTACTAGTTTCGTGTTATCTGATTAGTGTCATCACCATTGCATGCTAAGGTTAAGAACAAAGAGGCTATTGAATGAAGTAGTAATGAAGTTAGAATTCCATGTTTGTGTCATTTAGTTATTCACTCCTTATAATCTCTTAGTTAATGTTCTTTAATATAATCTCTTAGTTAATTATAGTTAAAAACAATCTCAATTTGTTAATCGTCTTAGCATTGAATAATAACCATACCATTGTTGCCTAAGTGCATTGATTAAAATTAACCTAAACTTGTCTCTGTAGGAATGAACTAGAAATAATTATATATTACTTGCGATCGTGTATACTTGCGTGAATATTAGCGCGTGTTTTCGTCCTAACATCCTTCATACTGAGAAACCAGAATCCTCCTTTGGTTTGACCTAAACTCTTTTGTTCCTTCATGTAAGATCTCTATCTTCTCCCAGATTTGTTTGGATGTGTCAGAGTTGACAATGTTGTTGTACACTATATTGTCAAGTGACTCTATTAAGATCAGCTGCAAGCCACTATCCAGAGAGACTTTTTCTTTTTCAGTTTCATTATCTTCTGAAGGATCTTTAGGAGCATAATATGCTGGAATGACCATGTCCCCATCTGTAGATTCCTCAACTCTTACCATGGGATTCTAAAAGCTGATATTTTATGTTCAAGATGGTCAGGAAGAGCTAGCGGGAACTTTAGGTTAACCTCCACAGCTTCATAATATTTATCATGTAGCTGCAAGTCATTTATCAATTTATTGAACCTTTCAAAAACTTCAGTGATTCCTTCTTTTGGTTTAGCCATAAACCCTTCATACTGAAAAACCAGAATCCTCCTTTGGTTTGACCTAACCTCCTATATTCCTTTACATAAGATCATTATTTTCTCCCAGATCTGCTTGGCTGTGTCACATTTGACAATGTTGTTGTACATTACATTGTCAATTGACTCTATTAAGATCAGCTACAAGCCACTATCCAGAGAGACTTTTTATTTTTTATTTTCATTGTATTCTGAAGGATCTTTAGGAGCATAATGTGTTGGAATGACCATGTCCCCATCTGTAGATTCCTCAACTCATACCATGGGAGTGAAAGGCCCATTCTTGAGAATCTGAATGTATAATGGATTGACCCTCCTGATAAACAGCAGCATTTTCTTCTTCCATAATGTGTAGTTAGATCTGTCAAATGTGGGGATTTTGATACTGCTCAGCTTCTGTGTATTCATTCTTCCAAGATCTTTAATCTGTTTTCTTTCAGATTTGGCTCTGATATCACTTGTTAGGTAATGAATACAACACATAGGGTGGGGGTGAATGTGTTTTAGGTTATTTACCTGCTTTTTGAACTTTTATGAAAGGTGAACAAAGTAATTTATCTTGTAGAGATAATATGCTCTAACAGGAATAATAAAACATGCACATGAACACACTATCTTTCAAAACTCACTTAATTTTTATATTAAAATCAAGTATGTCTTGCTACAAAATTTATGGGTTCTTTGTTGATAAAGAACTCAGCTTCTCTCTTAAGAGTTACAAGATTTCTAGATCTATTTGTTACACCTAAGACAAAATATCCAGTGTTTACATTATAGAACAGTAAACACAGGTTTTACACAGCATGCAAAAAGATGTATTAAACCCTACTTTAAGTTAACTAAAACTTTTTATTTATGTCTTAGTGTATCTTTGCAAATTGTGCATGTGTATGACTTTTCTTTGCCCGTTAATCTTGGCCTCTGATCTTGTACACTTCAAGCTGCTTTTTGTAGATTTTGAAATCAGTGATTGATTTGTTTGTTGATTAATAATCTTGGATATTTAACTGATATGCATTTTGTACTTGAGTTTTACATCGAGATCTCCAGTTTGTTATATAGAGAACTCGACATCTTGATAAGTGAAATGGCTTATCGAGATCTCTTATTACTCTATAGTTTTTTTGACTTATCGAAGTCTCTGAGTTCTCTATAAGAGAATTTGGCTTGTCGAGGTCTCTAATCTTCATGTCTTCATTTTGGCTTATCGATATTTTTGAGTTCTCTTGTGAAGAAATGACTTATCGATATCTCATAGATCTCTAGTGATAATTAGACTTATCGATATCTCAGAGATCTCAAGTGACATTTTGACTTATCGATATCTGTGAGTTCTCTAGTGATATTTTGACTTGTCGATATCTCCAATCTTCATGCCTTCTTTTTGGCTTGTCGATATCTCTGAGACTTCAATATAAGCTGTTCTTGACTTCTCGATAAGTCATTCTGGAGTTCTTGAATGATTTATCTATAAGACTTAATCTGTGACTTGTAGATTTCTTGACATAAAATGTTTTTCCAAAAACAGATTTGTTCAACTCCAAGCTTCTTCACATTGTCTCTAAGGCATGATCTTCATGATCTTCTTTCAGAGTTTATTCTTAGGCTTGAGACTGTTTACAGAAAAATACTATAGTCTAATATATTTACACTTTTACAGACTTAAGTGATACAATACAAAATGCAAATTTATATTATCATACAACTTACTCAGGGTTGTCAATTTGACTTAGTCTTGTTATAATACAGGCATGTCGTGTACAACAGTTACTCACATGATCGATTTGGACAACAGAATCACTGTGAAATCAAGCTTTGATCTTCGATTGCCAAGAACCCTAATTGTAGAGAATTTTGGTGATTTTTCTGATTTTTAATGATTATTATATAATTAATTAATAAAAATTAGGCTATTTATAATTACAAATTAATACCCCCAATTAAAATTAAGGCCCTAATTATATCTCTTAATCAAATTAATAGGCCTTATTTAATAATTTATGGGGAATAATTTTTAAATTTTTAATATCAAATAATTACAAAATATATGCCAAAATTTCTCAAAAATTGTGAATAATTCAAAAATGCTAAGAAATGAAATATTTGAAAGTCCCGTGATTTTATAAAAATAGAAATATGATTTTTGTGGGGTTTTTAGCACCCGTAGGGGCCCAGAAAAGTCATTTTTCGTGAAATGAGAAATTTTCTAAATTAACTGGATGTTTAGAATATCGATATGGTATAAGCCATACTATGCAAAATAAGGCCAATTATTTTATATGAAACACCAGCTATTAAAACGAAGTCTGGGCTGTATAACTTTTAATATAAAAGCATTTAACTTGCAATAAAATTTCCGAAAAATATCTCGAACTACACGGAACACATACAGCACATAACAACACATAACAGCTAATACTTTACGACCGAAAACACTTAATGATATAATAAAACACATAAGACACATTTATTATGACATAAAACAGTCATAATTTCTCAGTCATTACATGTTGGGTGATATTTGCTAGGCCTACAAGTTTCTCAACCAAAAGATCATTAACAGTTGTTGGTTGGGCTTGAGCATCTTTCATCCATTGAGAGATGAGGTGAGAGGGTTGTGGTGTAGTGTTTGAGGTAGAGGGTATGTGTAATAACCCCAATTTTTGAAACCCTGATGATTAGTAACTTTTTTTATTTTGCTAATTAAGGAAAATTATCAGGCCGCACTAATAGGAGTATATATGGAAATTCTGAGATCGTATTAGTATTCCATAAAGTAAATGAGTGTATGTAAAGATCGTTAGAATTCGAATTCGAAACTTTGATTTTTCCCGAAAATACATCAGATACCGAAGGAATTAGGTATAAGGTAACATGATTAAAAGGAATTAAATTCAAGGATTATAACAGAGGATTATTAAAGGAATATAAGATATTAAGAAAGGCTTAGGGAAACCCAAGTAATAAGATCCCGGATATGATCCCTCAAACGATCAACGAGAACGAGAGTTAAGCGAACCGTAAAATAAATAAACGACCAAGGGGAAAGCACATGCAAGTAGCATGGGAAGGAAGTTTCCAAGAGAAGCTAAAACATGTGGTTAGAAGTGAAGACACCCTCACACCAAAAGAATGAGACATATGGCTTGGAAGTGAGGTCATCCAAGTGATGTCATCACTTTATTAAGATATTTAGCCAACAATTAACCACAACTAAGCATTCTTTGCATAAAGATCAAGACAAGACGAGCAAGCAAAAGCTCTCCCCCATTTCCTTCTTCTTCCATTCGACCTTTTCAAAAAATGGAGAATTAGAAATTCAAAACTCAAGCTCTAGGTCATGAAAAATTACAAGGTTTGTTCATTTAGATCATATATTTCATAACTTAGTTATATCATGAGTTTAAGATGAAGATTCCATGGTTTTCTTAGCTAATTAATTCATCAAAGATGATGATGAATAGTAGTGAATAGTAACACTAAGCCATAAATGACCTATTTGCACGTTATTATATAGTGTTGCCTTAGAAAATGTTACAATATGTATGAAATTATGGCCCTATCACAAAACCCAGTGTAACGTCTGGGAAATATTATATAATTATTTTTATCAGTATATAATTATTATGTGATTATTATGTAAATTTTGGTGAATTATGTGATGATTAATATTAATATTTGGGTGTGATATCTGATAAAATTAGGATGTTTCCAGAATTAAATATATATAGTTTTGGTATTTATCTGGTAATTTTTGGATTATTCTATGATTTTATAAGGATTTATAGAATTAATAATGATTATTTTCACGTAATTATAAAATTACTTTTTAGAATCAGAAATCGTCCCACTTCAACCGTTTTACGTTTTTACAACCCAGAACTCTTACAAAAACTCCTTCCTAACCTAATATGATAATTCTGAACATTTTTCGTGTTTTGACTTTTTCGATCCGGGATACGGTTTGACCCGTACCAGTCCCGGCGTGAAATTTTCGATACGTTAATCCTTTTATTTATCGATAAAAATCCTTATTCTTAAAAGGCGGAATATTATCACCTTATTTTCCTATAAAGTGTTTTATACGAAGCTCTGTTTTGATAATTATCCATGTCTGGTATTAAAATGGTATCGTTATATAATTACTTAGCGGCTAACTAACCTATTTTCGGATCTGATATGTAAATATAATTATCGAATTATTAAATATATAAAATATGTGATGGTTATGCCAGTTATGTGTTTCTGTATTATTAATTGTTTGTGATTTGTTGGATGTGAAGGTTAATTTTATAATTAATTATCGAGCTGTATGAATTTAATTAATTTTTAAAGTAATTTTATTGAATATTTATTCTTATAAATGCTAGAATTGTTTCTAAAATAATTTTTATTCTTTTATAATTTTATTTATTATTTTAGGAATTTATAAAATGTAGAAATTAATATTTTATTGATTATTTATCTTTAAATGATTTTCTGATTTCATCTAATTATAAAATCAATATTAAATTCAGAAATGCTTCAAAAATCATGAAAATTTTATTTTATTAACTTTTAAATATTTCGAGAATTTTAAAAATGTTTCGGGAATTTTTTGGCTTTTATTCACCCGCGCATTTGTTCGTTAATTCGTTAAATGCGGGTGATGCGCGTTCCAAATTTATTTAAAAAGAAAATTATGAAAAATTTATTTTTGATAACTTTTGAATATTCTGATATTTCTGGAATATAATTGTAAATTTTTTCGACAAATTTTGGGCACACAGTTACTTCGTTAATTTGCGAAAAACGAGTCAGAAATTAATAAAACGAAATAAAAAAGGAAGTAAAATGAAGAAAGAAAAGAAGAAGAAAAAAAACCTAATTCTACCTCTAAGTTTCCCCCTGTTGTCTCTCGCCTCCTCCATCTCTCTACATTGATCTCTCTCTGCTCTTTCTCTATCATCTCTCCCTCCTAACTCTCTCTTCTCTCTCTTTTAATCTTTCTCTATCTCTCCCCCCCATTTTCTTTCTCGTTTCTACTACTGTTCCAGGCGGTCGTTTTTTCGCCGTTGCTTCCTTTTTCCGGTGGTAACACCGTCGCCGCTGCAAATTCTTTTCCGATCACCGCCCTTATTTTCGGTTTGTTCCCAGAGATTACCCCGTCCTGGCTTCTATTGTTCGTATCTATACATATATATATATATAAGTATGTGTATGTACAATGTGTGTGTGTATTTTTATGTGTGTGTTGCGCACGTGGGGGCGCGTGAATTATGTTATGTGTTCTTGATTTCAGTTGTTCTGTTTGGTCCAGTTGTAATTCGATATTAATTGTTAATTAATTAATTTATTTTATCTAGCTGCAGGAAATATTTAATTATGGTTTTGTGATATAAATAAATTTGTGCGGGATTATCATAATTAATCGATAAAATTCATGTTGGACGTCCGTTATAAACGGGAACCCGCCAATTTTATCGCCGCTGGCGATGACCTTCGTCGAGCCGACGATGGACGGTGATGATTTTATCTGAGTCCTACATTTATAAATTAAATAAATTAGTTCGTGGTATTAATTATGCAACGAAAATGAACAATAATTAATAATTAAAGTTGTATCGGTGATTGGGGATTGGTGAAATTGGTTGTGAATTGGATGATTGCGATTGTTTGTTTTTGTGATTGACATCGAAATGATTCGACGGGTAGGCCGATAAATAAAGGAAACGCTTCTCGATTTTCAGGAAAATTAATTCAGAAAATACGAGAACGTAACCTGTAATTATCGAAGATGTCGAACGAGGATATATAATTAAATTTTACGAAACCTACTTACGTGACGTGACAAGATATTTTGTGAATAATCGATTACCCTATTTTCAAAATGACGAATTTACGTATTTTTCCGAAATTAAATACTGAACCGAGTTTTGAAGGTGCAAACCATAATTGCATTTCGCTGCAATCACTCTTATTATGCATGTTCTTTTCATTATTGTTCCTATAATTCGATTGCTCTCTTGAGTAAATACCCATTCTTTCGGATTATTTGCGAACCCTGAATTGGGATGTTTTGAATTCAAAATGATTTGACATCAAAATACTCCACGGGCTGGATGATGATGATCTGTGGGATTAAGTGTTCTTAATCCTAAGGACCAGGACATAACTGGATCCTTGAGATGGGCCGTGGAGCCTGGGTACCCGACTGAATCTCTATATGTAGGTATAGATCTGCACTTTATCCTGGCTGATCAGCAGGATATAGGTGCAAACTAGTGTCCAGTCTAATTTGTTGTTGATTTCCATTAATGGCATTCTCTCTCGAAAGGTTTATGATTCCAAAACTGGAAAAAACCCTAATTCAGGAGATGAATCGGGGAATCGCTTGTCACTTTTGGATTTATAATTAAAGGCTGGTGACAGCCAACGTTTATTCGCTCAACTCATTCAATTAAATAGAATTGTTTAAAATTGTTTAAAGATTTTGTCCGGAAATTTTCCTTTAAAATTAATGCTTGAAACTCAAATTATATACTTGCTGGGCATTTTTGGCTCACTCTTGCTATGTAAATTCTTATTTCTTCCAGAAGCAGATAAGGATAAAAGTGAATAGCTTTCGTTAGACAGCAAAAGTTAGAGAGATCTCTGCTGCGAGAGGATGAAGATGTTAGAAAAATATGACAAGGACGTTAGTATAAAGGTATTTATACTTGTATTGTAGTTGTTGTGAATTGTAGAAGGTTAGATTATTATTTCATACCATAACCTGTAAACGATCCGGATTCAAGGAGTTAATTGAATATTCTTTTATTTTTTGTAAAGATTGTTTAGTGACACCAAATCTTGACCCCGGATTTGGGTTGTTACAAGTTGGCATCAGAGCTACAGGTTATTGGTCACTGAAATAAGAATAGGTGAGAGTAAGATAGGAGTGATAGGCCATATAAGATAGGAAAGAGCTAGGCATGCTCAGGTTAAGTTGAGTTGTGTGTGAATTAGGCTTAGCAGATACGATATGGAAATAATAAGATAGGATTGTCGAGAAAAGTTGAGGCGAATATAGCAACGCTGTAGATATATTGAGTTCTCAGATCCTATAGTAATGAGGAATCGACAGCTTGACGGAGATTGGGTATGTTACCCTACTTTTCATGTGGTTTTAAAGAAAATGCGATTGATTCTTGTGAGAACTTTGTGCAAGGGAAGCTAGGTGCGTATTGGTATGATTTAACTTAGAATTAGGTAATAGGACGAGCTCCACGTCGAAGGCAACAAGTTGATGGAAGCTGATGAAGAGTCAAAGCTGCAAGCTACAAAGGCACCACCGGTGCGAGAAGATTCTTAGCACATATCAGGCGCTGCGCGAGGAATGATATCTACCTTTCTAGGTATAGATAAGACTAGTATGAAGATGCGACCTTATCTACAGACGGAACATGGAATTGCATTGGTTGGTTGTAAGTACAACGTCAAGGATGGCGTCGAGAATGTCAAAGACAGTGGCAAACGTCAACATCGGATTGGAGTTATGAATAAAATGGTATACAATGGTAACTCAAAGTTTCGTTGACTAATAAATACGAACAGAATTCAAAGAGAAGTAGAGAGCATACCGAAGTGGAAAGACCCGTACATGGGCATTCCTTTAATTAGATATCTAATTAATGGATTATAAGAATAGCAAGTGACTTAAATAGTAATGACGACCAAACATTTGATTTTCAAAATTTTAAAATGAAACTTTCGAAAAAGATTTTCTTAATCAACTTTCGGAAGATTTTTGCATGAAATGAGTTTTACAATTTGTTTGTCGAATTACTACTTAAGTTCTTGTTATTATAAATAGGAAATGACCTAAAAGGATAATGGATCTCGACTCAGCACGTTAGTTCGAAGAACCAAGTAGACCAACCAGCAGGGAGAAAGTTTAAAAGTTTTCTGTGAAAGACGAACATAAAATTTTGTTTAACAATATAAATAACTGAATTAACATGTTAAAACATTAATTACCCAATTTATAAGATTATTAAAATTTAACGAGACTCGTAATTCGAACGGACAGCAAATGATTGAAGGAAATGAAAGAATCTTCCAGATGATTGGAGAATAATAATGTTCCTATCGACGAAGTTAAGACGTTGCGGGATCGATTGTTATTCTACGCGACATAGATGAAGTCAGAAGTAATAATTATAAATTTCATATGGATGCGCGTATGGTCGAATCATTAAAATATTGGATGTAAAGGTATTTCCAGACGATATTCCGAAGTTGTAATATGACCGAAACTGTGAATATCTCATTCGAACAATTCCTGAGAGCATACATAAATGAAGCGTGGATGGTGACCAACGGTGATCTACAATGTCATTCTTTTACAAATACAATAGTATATATTTTTCTTGATTCTTGAATATGTATGAGCTTCTTCTATTGATAAATCGTAGGAGGCGAAAATGAAAGAAAATTTATTGTATTCCTTCTGAATTATTTCTCTTCTCAAAATATTGATTCTTGATTGAGACAAATAGTGTGTGATGTGATGCTTTGTCGAAATGATGAAGAGTCTGGTGGGATGCCATCTAATCATGTGCCTTATTCCATATAGTATGAGAGACTGGTCATCTTGAGTACGAATATGGTTGTCTCATTCTTCACTCATTTTTCTTCCTTCAATTTCCTGATTTACGAATTCTCCCAATCGTTTGTGGCATTGTTATTCCTTATTCGGTTTTCAATCAAAGTCATATTCGAAAATTCTCCTCTTGCGTAGAATATGTTCTCTGGCGATTTCAAAAGGAATGGAATAGTGTGGCACATGGAATCATATAATGAACATAGGTACGATTGTAAGTTGATAAATGGTGGACATTTGCGAGCAAGGAAGAATGGATACACCGACAACGTGGTCGTGAAAAAGATATCAAATCAGAAAGTTGTTCATATTACGAGGATCTCATCAGTATGGTAGATTACGTTAACGCGATGCACTTCAAATCAGAGGATTTCAACATGAAATGAATGGTTAGAAAACCGTAACAAATAAATTAGTTATAAAATAAGGAAGTAAGGTGGTATGCATCAGACAAAGCGAACGAGTGTCGGGATGACAATCGAAGATCAAGGGAATTCTGAACAATGACTCAGACATGCGATTAATACGTGAAGCATTCTTTCGTCGCGGGAAGATATTTGTCGTGAAGATTCAAGATAGAAGGAATCTTAATTGCAACCAAATTTCGAACGTGTTCTTCAATAAATTGTGAAGTTCCCTAACTTGAGTAAATAGGTTATGGTGGATTTAATACTCATGACCGGACTAGTGACGAAAGTTTGATACGGGAACATAAGTCGAGATAGGGCAATGGTGACTCAACTGTAGAACCTTTTAAGAAATAATGATCTGATGATTGAGTTTCCACCAAATTGCGATGATAATAACGAAAACCATGCGTGGTTATCAAGAGATAAACAAATTAGTTAATGAAATTGAGGGTGTATCGTCAACAATAGAGGATTAATATGATTAGTGGAAGGATGCAGTATAATTTTTAAAACTAACTGTACATAATTAGTAATGACAAGAAATAAGTAATGATAAGAAATAAGTTAAAAATACTCGCGAAATGAAATTTTGGAGAAACAACGAGATAAATTTTAAGTTCACTAATAATATTTTGTAATATTGTAAAAAAACTGAGGAAATCATGGCTATGTTAATCATTGTTAGTTTAAGACCTTAGTCCCATTTCAAAAGATATATGCTATCACAGTCAGATGCTGATCAAAATGATATAATTTGAAGTATGGTGAATTGATGAATTTGGTTGATGAGAGTGGATGGGTATGATTGTGGATGCTTTGATTGATTGATGGTATCGGCTTGAGTCCGACTAGTAGTCGATGATATAGGGGAAGTGCTGCCCAAATTTTTAGAAATTACCCCACATTTAAGGATAATGAAGTATATTGTCGTTTTCATCGGTACTCCGAATATTTGCGATTAGTTAAAAGAATTAATTGATCAACTTCACCAACTAATGGTTAGTTAAATGGAGATCGATTCCAATTAGATTGAGTCAAACTCTAACATTATTTTCAGAACCGAAATCAAAGCAATTAGCAATTTGGAGAAAGTGATGGCATTAGCAGAAATTGAGAGTTCAGCAGAATTAGCGAGACGTTACTGCAGACATGTGTGAGGCTTTATCTAGATAAATAGACCTTTGCGATAAACAAGAAGAGTATTTTCAAGAACCGAAGATGTAAGACAAAAACAAAGAGATTTTGTCATTTGTAATAGCGTCCCGGGAAGGACTTGGAAGGATACCCATATCGAATGACGATTTAATGGAAGCTACTGTAAATTCGTGGAGAAAACGTTTCCAAGAACTGAAGATCCAAAATAGAGCAAAGGAATGTCATCATCTGTAATAATACTCCATGAAGGACGTGAATGTACATCCATATTGAATTATGATTTAATGGAAGATGCTGTGAAATACTGGGAAACTCGCAAATCCAAGTACCCGATGTAAGATAGGGACTGACGAAGTCCGTATGTGAACTCAAGAAAAAGAAATGTTAATCAATTGGGGAAAATCCAAATATGCGATCAATGACGATTTAAGTGAGGTTAAGAAAATAACTACCGATGAATTTTGATAATTCTGTTAGTAAGAATTTAAATATTATAAATAAAAGCCTGCATTCCAGTGTGAACTCCGGAAATGGCTTATTTAATAATGAACAGATTAATATCGTCAATAAAAAGAGATCCCTTATGTTTAAAAGAGATAATAAATACTGAGAATGGAGAACTAATTAAGAAAAGAAATGGAATCAAAAGGATGATAAAGAAATTTTATAAAATGATCCAGGATATAAGCTAGTTGTGAATGTCACCTGTGCCAGAACTGATGGGAGAATGAAGTGAGACGCCGATAATTGAAGATGGGAATTTCATTCAAGAATGCGTGTAAACAGAGAAGATTAAACAAAGATATTATTGATAAACTGTTAGAGAAGAACGTTACAATGAATCTCATGTCAGAATTCTTTAGAATTAAAGTGAACTCCCGAAGGTTCGAACAAATGATTTACCAAGGTTACCTCAAGGAATGTAGGAAAAAAAATCTTGTTGGTTATTGCGCAGAATGGAGCTGGTGTCAAAAGCCCTGTATCATATGACCCAATAAGGATAATTGGGCGAGTTAAAGAAACTCCAGGAATGTAGAATGAAGGAATAATAAAATAAGAAGTGTTTCAGGCTATGCACAAAAGTGATCATGGGAAAAAGAGAATAGAGGTATGAAGTTATGCATTGATTATCAGAAGTGGTAAGTCTGGGGATTCAATGAACATAGTGTATCAGGAATAGTTGGATAGTGTAATTGTATCTATTGATAACATCCTCGCCCATTCAAGGACTAAGGAAGACCAAGTTAAATGTCGGAACATATGCCTGTGGAGGGTTGAAAAGTAGCAACTGCGTTAGAAGTTTTAAAGGTGCGAACTCTGGTCATAATAGATTATGAGCTACGGAAGTATAGTTAATTACCAACCAAGCAAGATCCATTTAGAGACAGATGTCTAGAGTAGAAGAAAAAGAGTGAATGTCACTAAGATTGCTAGGAAATGGATAAAGAAATTGGAAAAGTTAGAAATTGAGAACAGGTTTTGATCCGACTTCTGGATTATACTGATACTTACTTTGTTGTTGGATATCAAAGGTGGTATTAATATAGATGATTGATGTTGACTTCCGTATGGAATGTTGTGAGCATCAAAGTTCATACTGATATCTAATTTGATATGACAACAAAATGATTATTATACCAAGAGTTCGGGTTTGAATAAAGTTCTGATTCATTCCGTTCCAAATTAATATATTTCCCTTCAAATAGTAAAAGATTCTCACTTGATGAATATACTTGATAGTGATTGAAAAGAAATTGAGATATACTACAAAGTGGTGAGTTAAATGCAACTGCCGAGATTTTCCTTTAATTTTTAGTTTTTGAATAGATTTAGGACATTTCGAAGCATCAAACGCCATGAACTCAGTATATCGGGCGCAGACGGACGGAAAGTTCAAGAGATTGATTAAAGATTCTCGAATATGATCAGAAAATGATCATAGGCCAGACTAACCGAACAGAAGGAGACATGAAAAGTAAAGTAGAACAGTCAGTGAAAATAGAAATTTCATGAACACGAACTATTAGAATTGGAAAGAAAAGAAGGTTAGTGTAAATTAAGTAGTCCTTTAAAATAGCGAGATAGATAGAACGATTGTGAATAAGTTGGTCTTGTTGTCATAGGTATAACTAGTTCATAAGACATTCATGTGTGTATGACCATGAAGAGTAATTTAGCTCCAAATGAATGAAGTAAAGATTGAGTTAGGGGTTGCATGAGCAACTGATAAATTTGAGGACGGTAGGGTACCGTTGAATAGTGATTAAAGCGATGAGTCCGAGAAATTTTAAGTAAGATACTCGAAAAATATCATGGTCTGTTCCTTAGCATGATTCTGAGGATAGAATCCTTTTAAGGGGGGAAGGATGTAACGTTTTGGAAATATTATGTAATTATTTTTATCAGTAAATAATTATTATGTGATTATCATGTGAATTTTGGTGAATTATTTGATGATTGATATTAATATTTGGGTGTTGATATCTGATAAAATTAGGATGTTTTAATTTTGTAGTTATCTAGAATTAAATCTAGATAGTTCGGGTTTTTTTCTGGTAATTTTTGGATTATTCTATGATTTTATAAGGATTTATAGAATTAATAATGATTATTTTTACGTAATTATAAAAATACTTTTTAGAATCAGAAATCGTCTCACTTCAACCGCTTTTGCGTTTTTACAACTCAGAATTCTTTGAAAAACTCCTTCCTAACCTAATATGATAATTCTGAACATTTTCCGTGTTTTGACTTTTCCGATCCGGGACACGGTTTGACCCGTACGAGTCCCGATGTGAAATTTTCGATACGTTAATCCTTTTATAGATCGATAAAAATCCGTATTCTTAAAAGGCGAAATATTATCACCTTATTTTCCTATAAAGTGTTTTATAGGAAGCTTTGTTTTGATAATTATTCAAGTCTGGAATTAAAATGGTATCGTTATATAGTTACTTAGCGGCTAAGTAACCTATTTTTGGATCTGATATGTAAATGCAATTATCGAATTATTAAATAAATAAGATATGTGATGGTTCTGTCCGTTATATGTTTCTGTATTATTAATTGTTTGTGATTTATTGGATGCAAAGATTAATTTTATAATTAATTATCGAGCTGTATGAATTTAATTCATTTTTAAAGTAATTTTATTGAATATTTATTCTTAAAAATGCTAAAATTATTTCTAAAATTATTTTTTTTGGTTTTATAATTTTATTTATTATTTTAGGAATTTATAAAATGTAGAAATTAATATTTTATTGATTATTTATCTTTAAATGATTTTCTGATTTCATCTAATTATAAAATCAGTATTAAATTCAGAAATGCTTCAAAAATCATGAAAAAAATTATTTTATTAACTTTTAAATATTTCGAGAATTTTAAAAATGTTTCGGGAATTTTCTGGCTTTTATACACCCGCGCCTTTGTTCGTTAATTCGTTAAATGCGGGTTTGATGCGCGTTCCAAATTTATTTAAAAAGAAAATTATGAAAATTTTATTTTTGATAACTTTTGAATATTCTGATATTTCTGGAATATAATTGTAAATTTTTTTGACAAATTTTGGGCACACAGTTACTTCGTTAATTTGCGAAAAATGAGTCAGAAATTAATAAAAACGAAATGACGGAAGTAAAATGAAGAAAGAAAAGAAGAAGAAAAAAAACCTAATTCCACCCCCAATTTTTCCCGCCCCCATTTTGTCTCTCGCCTCCTCCATCTCTTTACATCGATCTCTCTCTGCTCTTTCTCTATCATCTCTCTCTCTTAACTCTCTCTTAATCCTTCTCTATCTCCCCCCCCTATTTTCTTTCTCGTTTCTCATGCTGTTCCAGGCGGTCGTTCTGTCACCGTTGCTTCCTTTTTCCGGTGGGAACAACGCCGTCGCTGCAAATTTTTTCCGATCGCCGCCCTTATTTTCGATTTGTTCTCAGAGATAACCCTGTCTTGGCTTCCATTATTCGTATCTATACATATATATATAAGTATGTGTATGTGCGATGTGTGTGTGTATTTTTCTGTGTGTGTGTTGCACGCGTGGGGGCGCGTGAATTGTGTTCAGTGTTCTTGAATTCAGTTGTTCTGTTTAGTCCAGTTGTAATTCGATATTAATTATTAATTAATTTATTTATTTTATCTGCTGCAGGAATTATTTGATTAAGTTTTTGTGATATAAATAAATTCGTGCGGGATTATCATAATTATTCGATGAAATTCGTGTTGGACGTCCGTTATAAACGAGAACCCGCGAATTTTATCGCCATTGGCGATGAGCTTCGGCGAGCCGACGGTGGATGGTGATGATTTTATCTAAGTCTTACGTTTATAAATTAAATAAATTTGTTCGTGGTATTAATTACACAACGAAAATGAACAATAATTAATAATTAAAATTGTATCGGTGATTGGGGATTGGTGAAATTGGTTGTGAATTGGATGATTGCGATTGTCTGTTGTTGTGATTGCAGTCGAAATGATTCGACGGGTAGGCCGATAAATAAAGGAAACGCTTCCCGATTTTCGGGAAAATTAATTCCGAAAATAAGGGAACATAACCTGTAAATATCGGAGATGTCGAACGAGGATATATAATTAAATTTTATGAAACCTACTTACGTGACGTGACAAGATATTTTGTGAATAATCGATTACCCTATTTTCAAAATGACGAATATACGTATTTTTTCAAAATTAAATACCGAACCGAGTTTTGAAGGTGCAAGCCATAATTGCTATGTGTATTTCAATCATACATATAAATATAAGTTGGGTTGTGAAAACGTATGGGTAGAAGTGAAAGGGATGTGATGTTGAGCGAGACGATTATCTAAATTAGGGTATTTTAACCCTGTAGGTCCTAGTCGGAAGGCCCGAGATTTGACATCGGACTAGAAATGATCTAGTGATTAGACGTCGAGATCAACGAAGTTCAAACCGAAGGGCCTGAGTGTTAGGATCGCATTCAAAATAGGATAGTAGTTGGACGATAAAGCCGAACGTTCATGTCGAACCAAAGTCAACTAGTAAAAGCGATTAAAGCTTATCGAGGCAAGTAGTCCTGAACTTTCTTTTAAAATATTGCAAATATTTCTTCGTTCCTATTATAAGTTCAGAATAGTTAAATGTTTTACATTTCGTTGCAATCACTCTTATTATGCATGTTCTTTTCATTATTGTTCCTATAATTCGATTGCTCTCTTGAGCAAATACCCATTCTTTCGGGTTATTTGCGAACCCTGAATTGGGATTTTTTGAATTCAAAATGATTTGACATCAAGATACTCTACGGGCTGGATGATGATGATGTGTGGGATTAAGTGTTCTTAATCCTAAGGACCGGGACATAACCGGATCCTTGAGATGGGCCGTAGAGCCTTGGTACCCGACTGGATCTATACAGGTAGGTATAGATCTGCACTGTATCCTGGCTGATCAGCAGGATATAGGTGCGAACTAGTGTCCAGTCTAATTTTTTGTTGATCGCCATTAACGGCATTCTCTCTCGAAAGGTTTATGATTCCAAAACCGGACAAAACCCTGATTCAGGAGATGAATCGGGGAATCGCTTGTCACTTTTTGATTTATAATTAAAGGCTGGTGACAGCCAACGTTTATTCGCTCAACTCACTCAAATAAATAGAATTGTTTAAAGATTTTGTCCGGAAATTTTTCTTTAAAATTAATGCTTGAAACTCAAATTGTATACTTGTTGGGCATTTTTGGCTCACTCTTGCTATGTAAATTCTTATTTCTTCCAGAAGCAGATAAGGATAAAAGTGAATAGCTTTCGTTAGACAACAAAAGTTAGAGAGATCTCCGCTGCGAGAGGACGAATATGGTAGAAAAATATGACAAGGACGTTAGCATAAAGGTATTTACACTTGTATTGTAGTTGTTGTGAATTGTAGAAGGTTAGATTCTTGTTTCATACCATAACCTGTAAACGATCCGGATTCAAGGGGTTAATTGAATATTCTTTTATTTTATGTAAAGATTGTTTAGTGACATCAAATCTTGACCCCAGATTTGGGTTGTTACACCCGACGTTGGTGTTTTTATAGGGACGGAGATATGTTGCTATAGCTCAACACTTCTGGGGTGTTCACATAGATGTCTCCCAAATTGCAACCCATGAGGTCGTGTTGCCATAGACAACTGAATATTTTTTAATGCAACTTAAAATTATTATTTTTTTTAAAAGTCATTTTAATAAAGTAATTTATGGACTTTTGTAGAAATTAAATGTACGCAAAATAAATATTTTTTTAATATTTTATAAATATTAATTTTTTTTACTTGTTTAAAACTAATTAAATAAATTTCAGTAATTATTTTAAAATATTGATTAAATTCTCTAAAAATAGTTTTTTAACTAAAAAAACAAAGTATGTAATAGATTTGAATTTATGAAAATAAATCATAATAAATTAATTGTAATAAATATAATGTGTGCAATTTAAAAAATATTACAGATTATAACATTGAAAATATCATTTAAATTATGCAAAACTAAATATATTAGGCTTTGTGGTTGAATTTTGGGTTTGGGGCTGGGCGGCTAAGTCTTGTATAAGGAGGCAAATGAAATTTCACTGAGAGCCAAAAATGAAAAGGGGGAATCAATACACCCCACTCGACTTTTATCTCCTTCTACCTAAATTTACTCACCTCTTTTGCTTTTCAGTCACATGTATTTCCATCAAAATTAGGTCTTCTACCTTTGTCTCTCCATCTAAATTATGGTTCGAGGTGAGTTTGGATTTAATTCAAAGCAAGTGACACTAATTTGGGATTCAAGGGTTCAATTAGGGTTTGAACTTTCAGTTTGATTTTGATTTTAAAGTATAATCCTCACTTGATATGTGTGTAATTATTGTGTGTCTCTCCCTCTGTAGATCTATCTTGCTCTCTGTATTTCTTTCTCTCTCTCCCTTCACTTTGTTGTTTTTTCTTCTTTTGTTTTACAGATTTTCAAGATGGCAGTGGTGAATTTGCAATTGATTGAGTAATTACTAATACCCAATTGATCGAGTAATAGCCAATATTTTTTGATTATATTTTTCAAGATTTAAAGCATTTGATTTTGGGGATTATTTCTATAATTAAATCCCCAAAATGTTTTTTGTATACAAGGTTGTCGATTGTCGTATCTGTGGTGACCCAAATTTCGTTCTTCACTTTACATTTGTCGGGTTCACTAGTGAACTCATATTTTATTATTTGTTATGATGCGTGTGCAGATGGTGCAAGAAATGCTTTAAGTCTTGCAGGCACAATGCTTGGTTTTTATCCGGTCAGGGTACTGCCTTCGAAAAATGCAATTGCACCTATTAACCCTACATTTTTTCCAAGGGTTAGTATCTAAGTTCACTGTATCATAATACTTTTCATTACTATTATGTTCTTAAATATAATCAGAGACATGTAACTGAGAGGCAAAGTTATAATTATTTATTTCCTTTTGCGATGTCTTTTTTAGTTTGAAGACGAAAGGGAGATGTGCGCAAGGACAATTTTCTGCACAAATATAGATAAGAAGGTTATTTAGAATACATATAATTTCTTGTTTAGTTGGTTGAGAGCTTTGAAAGGATTCATTTACCATCACCATGATTATTTCTTCCAGGTTACTCAAGCAGATGTCAAGCTCTTTTTTGAAACCGTCTGTGGGGAGGTTTGTGACTTTTTGAAGTTGCTTTTGTTCTTAAATTTATAAATGTCTTAACTAAACTTCGTGTCATCTATAGGTTCTTCGCTTGAAGCTGCTCAGAGACTATCATCATTTAACTCGTATTGCATTTGTGGAGTTTGTGATGGTAAGTAAAATGTTGTGCTCGAATATATCGAAAAAATTATTACATGTATGGTTTTCCATAATATATCGAATTTTCCTCCTGGTGAGATTATTTTGAGTTAGATATTCATTTGTCATATAAATCATACTTCTATTTTGAGAAGAAAGGAGAATAGTCTCAAATTAGGCAGTGACATAATGTTGAATGTGAACCCTGACGCAACTTTGCTCAACTTTGCTGTAAATGTTGAAATATACGGGGTGTTAAATATTGTAGGATCTGGACATGTTGAAGCTCGTATGAGTAAGAACTCTACAATGGCAAGTTTGTTAACCCAACTTTATTAAGGCTCTTTAACTATCGCATTATTGTTGAACTATAACCAAGTTACCATGAAAATGTCCCTTCTGTTAAATTTACTTCAAATATTAGAATTTGCACAGGACACTCCTAGATAAGAAGATATTATTTTCTTGAACATCTTGTTTATATTTCACCTGAACAGTGTTTCACATCAATTAACCTTATATTACTATGATAGTTATCTATGTTGATTGACAAATATATAATATTTATATATCCTTATTTTTTTATCTCAGTACCTGTGAAATATTCATGTTTTTATAATCATACTCTAATCTGTATCATCTACACCATAAATGGCCTATAGCAACAACACGAAAATGTTACAACAGGCCCAAAAAAATGTTACCACAGCCAAAAAAAGCCCTAAGGTAACATAAAAATTAAGTTGCTTTTTTTCGAGTTACCTTTGACCCCAAAGGTAACATTCCTATTGCCCTGCTGCAACCTTGAATTTTGTGTTACAATAGGCTTCAAAGGTAACATCAATGTATGTCTATAGTATCACACTATACATGTTACCTCTGCACTTAGAATTTGCAAAAAAAATGGGCCCCATATGTAAGGCCACTGTGGGCCCCACATGTGGGTCACCAAATCATTATAATAATTTTTTCCCTACTGTAACTGCTTTTTAATAATTTATATTATATTATACTAATTTGTTTGTAATATTGAAGTACCTAATCTAACATATTTCTCAAAAAAAATTGACATGATTTGTTTGTAAATTGAGCATGCCATAAACCTGTTTTCATACAAGTCAATAAAATAAACAATTCAAACCACCAAACTTCAAATCGGTACAAAACCCCTCCAAATACTACTTCAGTTTTCACACAATCACCATCAACTCCACATAATCCAAAAAACAGGTACATAGTCTATAATCTAGGACGATATCAACTAAAATTTGACAATCAGTTTGACAATAGTTTAGCAAGGCACAAGCTATTCTGATCTGTTCCTCCTCATCATTATTTCCAGATTCAGAGGATAAAGTAGCATCCTGTTTAGCCACTGCAAGAAACAAATCAATGAATGTAAATCCTAAGTAAAAGAGTGCACTAGAATCAATTAAAGACTAGATATATGAGACTGAAAGAAAAATCCAGGATACAAAGAAAACTTTTTTTACAACACATTAACATTACATACACCTGTTTATTAGATTATATTACAAATAAAATACACAGGAGTATTTTGCATTGAAGTGTTCCAAAAAATATTTGCATACCCAAAAAAATCAAGAATCGCAGCAACCTGATCTGCCAAGTCATCACAGCTAAAACAGGGTCATCAGGCCTCATAATAGCAGCTCCCAGCTGTACATTTATATCTAAGCAGATCACCTGTACATTTATATCTAAGCAGATCATATAATCAAAACCAAAGCTAAAACAACAAAGTCATCTTGGGACAGTCAAACTCATTGATCAAGCCATTTAACGAAAATATAACAGAATTTGCAACGAAAACTAAGTAACACAAATTAACACAAAATTAATTATCTTATCGTATATCCAAACTTCATATGATCCCCAGCATCATACATTCCTTTCGAAAGATCCATTCCTGCTTCCTTCCCATCAGTAAGACACGAGTCTCCCATCCCCTTAATTTGATTATCAACCAACTTCCCCGCTTCAAAAACCAAAACATCATTCTTAAAAATTCATAATGTCGTCCATACAAGTATCCTCCAGTAAGGAAACAACATTGTTATAGCAGTACAATATATGACAATGTAAAACCATCAGGAATATACAAAGAAAATTAGCTAGTTATAACTCTAGTCCTCTATTTTCACGAACTAGTGCATAGTTATATCTATCTACAGTTCTGCCATTCTCATATATGATATACGTTCATTAGGTTCGTGTGCTTGTATTTATAGTCCCTCTCGGTTGCTGGCATATGAAAACAGAGTTGTAACTACAAATGGCATTTATAATGTCAACAAGAAAAGTAGTTTGCATCCTTATCATTTGTTGTTGTTTGATTTATGATACATATGGTAGGACTGATCCAAGTTTCCGGGTTAAAGCCGTAAATCTCGGTGGTTGGCTCGTTACAGAAAGCCGGATTAAGCCTTCTTTGTTTGATGGTATTGTCAACAGAGATTTCTTGGTTAGTACTGTCTGCACACACACATTACTAATACTCAGTAATCAATTTTATAACGAGTTTGTAAATGGAACCATTTGTTGTTGATGTATAGGATAGAGCTGGTCTTCAATTTAAATCCGTGACAGTTGGGAAATATTTAATGTCATTTTACACACAATTTGGTTGTTAAATTCTAGTTCAACATACTTATTCAAATATATTGCTTATTACCAACAGGCATGGAGGGTAACTGAGACTACTTATCAGCTGAGGGTGTTCAACAAGCAATTCATTAGCGTAGACAAGGATGCAAACAATATAGTATTGGCTACTACAATTGTACCCGGTGAATCCCACACTTTCCAGATTGTCAGAAATTCTGATAATGCCAATCGTGTTAAGATCAAGTCTTCAAATGGTTTCTTTCTGCAGGTGAATCACTAATTATTAGTTTCTAGTTCTACCTACGATTTCAATTTTCCTGTCTTTATTTATTTTTAATTTCTGCAACTAGTGTTTAAAAATTGAGGTATATGTATTAACTACTGCTAGACAGTACAACAACAACATAGAATAGGTAAAAACAAAATAATAATTTTATTTTTAGTGTTATTTTAACTGTTTAAACGGGGTCAGTATGCATGTATCATAATACATAAATATGTACTGAGATTGACTTGCAGGTTGTCACTAATTGTTATTAATTGACTTACAAGAAGTTTTGATATAGCTAGCTAGATAGTTATGTGAATCAAATTGAGTATTATATAATTTTTTGTTCCACAGAAGGATTTGGGTCAAGCTTAAGTTTATATACAGGAAATGTCAATACAACCACAAGATGATCAGAACCCAACAATTGCAATGGCCTTATAAGAACTGCTTTCCCAGTAGACCTAGCCCTCAATATGTTTTAGCGGTCCTCCTACGTTAATTGGAGAACATACAGATTCCAAGATTAACCGCCCTTTTTATTATCTAATCTTGGAAAAACATTGCCAGTGTTTAATACAAAAATTTAACCCAAAAAGCAAGTGGTAATCAAAGATTTTTTTTTCTAATCTATGGTAATCAAACTCGTGCATACTGAAAGTGAGTAAATTACCTCTCCTGACATCATATCAAGCGATTCAATATATGAGAATGTTGCTTGAGAGAATATCATAGGGGCTCTCTTTTCATTGTCTTTGTTGTCCACCCATGTTGCTTCTCGAATTCATCCCTTCCTGAATTCACAACCCTTTCTGCATAAGCAACACCATTTAACAATGGCCTTTCAAAAGCTGTCCTGACTTTGTACAAAATAAACCAAAACCATAACATACACACAAAATCAGAGAGAGAGGGAGAGAGAGGGAGACGGGTAGTATATACATATACACACAAAATCAGAGAGAGATAGATATTACCTTAAACTAGAACCACAAGCTGCTTTGACCCCCAATTTCAGTTACAACCCCTCATTCCAATTAAAAACCCTAACTCCAATCTGTGAGACATTACCAATACAAAACCCTAGCTCCAATTAAGCTAATCTAGTTTAATTGAAATCTCAGAGAGACTGAGAGAGAGATGTGTGAGAGAGGGACAGATGTTTTGCAATTGAATCTGAAATTTCTTTGCCGCTTCTCCAAAAAATATGAGAGCCCGCCTAATTGAAAGCCCAACGAGTGCCGAGAGCCCAAAAATCTGCCGCTAATTTTCATTTTTTTTATTTTTTAATAAATTTTTTAGTTTAAATAGTGCTCAAATTTTTTATTAATAAAAAATTATCAGTTATTAATTAATACAGGTTACAAAATTAATAAAAAAATATTTTATCAATCTTTACTAATATTAATATTATTGCTTAATTATATTATCAAAATTGATTAATTTTCAAGTCAAATAATTGTATATATTTAATTATTTGTAAAATTTTACTTTTTTATCCATTAACACCCTATTGTAACATAAGTTTCCATATGTTACCATATGTAACACTTTGAAGCTATAGTAACATGTTACAAAGGTTATGGTAACATCAAAAATACTACGTTGCGGTAGGCTAAGATGAGCATACCTAAGGTAACATAATTTTGTAACACGCATGATCAAACCATTGCGATAGGCCATCTATGGTGTAGTGAGGTTGGTGTTGGAATGTCAATGGAAGGTATTGAACAGAATCCCGTAGTTTCAAAACCGGCTTCAAGTGTTCCTGAAGCACAGTCACCAGCTATGACACAAGCAGCTTCAAGTATTTATATATTACTTGAACACTTATTACTTATATATTACTTCTATTTATATATTACTTATTATTTCTTTTGTGATAAGAAGCTTCAAGTATTTCAGAAGCACAGTCACTGGATATGACTACAAATCCTAATGCAACTATATCTTTGATTCCACCATCTGATACAGCCAGAGATCCAACTACAAATTCAGGAGTCCAACCGGTTCTGAATCCATTTGCAGCAAGTTTCTTGTTTAGTTTTTCCCCGGAAATTTTTTTTAGTTGCGCTTGTAGCTGCATTCTTATAGTACTATTATTAGTTTCTTTGAACCTTTATAATTCGTCAGATCATGTCCATTAGTTTTCAGAACTGTTGTTCTTCTGGAAGACGCTGATGGTATTTCAGAGTTTATACTTTTATAGAACTTGATTCAACTATTTGTAATGATTCAAGAGTTCTATTTTATTAATTTAATTTGAGTTTATATTTTGGATTTAAAATTTGTCTGATAATATTTTTTTATGAAAATTTAAAGAAAAACAAACAAAAAACTATAAAATATGAATAGTTTACAAACTATTTATGTGGGGCCCACCTGTGGGGCCCTTTTTCCTTAGTTAGTGTCTCTATTGCAACACAAAATTTATGTTGCTATACTATAAAAAATATGTTGCAATTGATACCTATAGCAACATATTTTGCTGTGTTACCATAGATTGACCCTGATGTATGGTTAGATAGCTATAGTGACTGCCTTACACCCAACACCCAAAAAGTGTTGCAATAGACTTATTTTGGCCCAAGGAAACATTTTTTGGGGACTATAGCAACAGAGTTTTGGTGTTGCTATAAGCCATCTATGGCGTAGTGTAACTTACTTTGATTTTTTTGATTTTCATGAAAGCTTAAGGTTGATTAAGCATAGATCAAGGTTCGTAGAGGCTTGTTAGTGACTACCCACATTCCAAGGAAGGTATAAACTCTTGAACCTTTAGTTTTAAGTTTGGTTTGTTTGGATGATAATGGTTTTTAGATGAATGGATTTTGTTTGGTGTTGATGGATGTTGGAATTTTCTTGAGTTGGTGTTGATTTGGTGTAGTTTAAATTTTGGAAATCGCTAAGTTATAGTCGTCGTAATGTCCGATTTTCCAATAACTATTTTTGTGTGTAACTTTTGAGCTCAAAGCCTTTACTATTAAAACTCATAACTTCCATAATTAGCTAGATTATATTCTAAGCTTCATTTTGATATGTAGTTCGCTTTGATTTGATTTACGGTTTAGGAGAAACGACCGTTTTAAGTAACGGCATTTCGTGAACGAACCCTTACCCCTTGAGTAACTTTGTGACCATGTTTAAGGCCCCTAAAAGATTTATTGAAACACGAAACATTTTTTTAAGTGGATTAGGCAGTTGGTAAGGTCCTCGCGAAAGATTCGCCTTAAAATATTTAACGGACAATTTAATAAAAATGGTGGAGCCGAGGGTACTCGAGCGACTAATGTAAATCCTTATGCGTAGAAGCAAGCGTTAGAATTTGCATGAGTAAAGCTCAGTTTCTTAAGAGATCAAGGACTAGTACTAAGTTATGATATTTTTTATAGGTTATCGTATTAACCCAGGACCCTTGCAGTCGTATTCGCAATTGCAGTCGTATTTGCATTTGCATCATTGAGGCAAGACTTCTATCCTTTTACTGTTAACTTCTGGACTTTATGATATTGTTCATTATAAATTGTTCATATGTGTGTGTATATATATATATATGCATAGACTAGATATGAGTTGAGAATTATTTCAAGGTATGAATGACTGCCCTAATATATGAATGTATAAAACTTGTGAATCCCTGGAATAGGGAAGAGTAATTAAGTGAAGTGGATTCAAATGAACGAGAAAGTGATTAGCTAATTATTTTTGTTTTAGTTATGTCGACCGGAAGCCGACCTTTCTTCTAACAGTAGTCATCTTAGTTCGAAGATTGTTACTTCGAATATTATACGATATTATATTATTGTTTTCTTGGTTATCAGAGTTTGAAGTATTTAATCTTATTAAATACCAGAACGAGAATAACAAACAAGTTTATCACAACCCAAACTTATAAAAACGATGTAGTCATAAATTCAATATCTATCTATTCTTTGAAACATATTGAGAATAATGAAGGATTTAAGATGGACTTTGGTAAATAAAGATTAAATGACAAAATTTAATTATTTTAATAAAATTATTTTCTTTAGTGTAACTATTTTGAAATATTGGTTAAGGTATATGAATTGATATTCAATAAAGGCTGAATTTTAAAAGTACTATTTTAAATCAGAAAGTAAGAGATTATTAAATAACTTATCAATGGTAAAGGCTTCCTAGGAAGCCTGGTCAAATCGAGAATGTTCTTTGATTAATAATATTCCTTAATGGATAACAATTAATGTGATGACTGTTGAGATAAATAATAGTAATAATGAGAATAAAGAGATAAAAATGATATGATTGATATAGAAAAGATTGAGAGGTAATTATGGAATGTGAAACATGGAATGTCATGAATGGATTAAAATGAAAATTAAAGATTCTTTTATAATGCATGAGATTCAGTTAGTGTAGGGATCATTGTACATGATGCCCTAGCGGATGCGACCGTCTTGGTTAGCATACTATTAAAACTAGATTATGGTCGACATGAACGTCGGTACCGTAGATTGAGAATATCGGAAATGCGCTACTTCTGCATAAGTGGTCGTGTCCAGTCGGTCCAGCCATTTTTTTATTTCTGGACCATATGCTGCCAAATGATGTGATCAAGTTCGAAAAATGTTCTTGTCCATCATAAGGGCCAAGTTTGAAAAGTGTTCTTGCCCTGGTCAAGATCGAAAAGTGTTTTTGTCCATCTACTAGTAGTAAAAAGGTTCCTCGAAAGGACATGATTGAAATGACTGATCATCATTTAATCATATCCAGTGGGTTGAAAGTCCCAGTCCCTCGAAAAAGAAATGTTTAAAATGTTTTAAATTGAATTATCACCAATAAATGCTGACAACATACAGAATAAATAAATAGTTTTATATCTAACAACATATTGGACTGTTAAGATTTTTTGGTAATGGAACATCTTGAAATATGTTGGTTGTGGAAAGAGGTAATGAGTAATTGTTGTTTTTAAATTATAATCCAACTAAGTGTTGGATAATGATACATTAAAGATTGATTGAATGAAATATTTATCATATATTAACTTATTTGAGAATTATAAAATGGTTTGAGGTTTATGAAAGATGTTGAGGTTAAGGAACAATATAAAGGGTATAAAGGTTTGATTCTTTTTTCCTATTTCTTATATTGAGGTATATTTTATTTTTATAAGTTGATAGTTATTGGTAGAACTTGTTGGACATTATTTGCTCATTCTTGTTGTTCAGTCTTCCAACCCCACAGATAGCAATATGGCCATACCATCGACGAGTAGCAAGGAAGTCAGTGATATATATTAGTTCATATGACTAGCTTGTATTTATCAGAATTATAAAGGAAATGTTTGAAAAAGGATTTGTAAAGTTGATCGTGACAACCCAGATTCCTGACCCCGGATTTGGGGGTGTTATATTATGTTTGTTTGGTTTGAGGTGGAGGGGTTAAAGGTGGTAGGTAACCATGTGACAGGAGTCATAGTTGGACTCATAACTGTTGTTGTGGTTGTGATAGTTTGTTGTTCACCACTAGTGGGAACCTCCATTTAAATTGGAGGAGAGTTGACTAGGTTACTATCATGTACCATAGCCACAAACCCTTGTTCTTCTTGCAAAGAACTGGCACTTGAATGTGCTATACATGCCTACCCAATAGCTGGATCATTGGCAATTTTACTCCAGCTTCAATTAATAATGCAATTTTAGATAGGGTTTTGAGGGGAGTTATCCCTATTTGAGGAACCTCTAATTGAATTGGAGAGGATTTAGATAGCTCCCCCTCAGGAGTATTACCCTCAAACCTATCAATCTCTGAAGATTTTTTGGCACATGAAGATTCTAAAACAACATCCACAGGGTCTTCAGTTAAAACTGATGAAACCCCTAATTTTGATGATGTCATCAAGGTCTACCCCAGCTTGTAGCCTTTCACCATCTAAATATGGTTCTTGGGTGGTGAGCACAGTTTCTTTAACTGTGTCACTTGATTTTGGCAATACTTGAGAAGAGGATTCAAATGATTCATTGTAAGAAGAAGAAATTTGAGATATAAGTGTTAGGTCACACAACACTGTAGAAGGGGGTTGAATACAGTGTTTATACAATCAAATGGATTTAACACAAGTATGTAACAAAGATCAAGTATATTGAATAAACTCTGTTATAATAAGAACTGTTGTTCTCTCTCAGTGATGAACAAATATTACTAAGAGCTGCTAGGTTACAATGTATAATCTTCTCGATAATGATAACACACATAGTGTAAACCCTAAGTCTATGTTTATATAGTACACGGTTACAAGATAACTTCTAATTGATATGGAATACAACTTTGTCTCCTAAAATATATCAATCAGATATCTTCTACAAGTCATCCAGTCTTCTAACTCTTTCCATGCATATCTTCTTTTATTTTAGTCTTGATCTTCTACTGTAAATCAACTTCCTTCCTTATATGAAAGTCTTCCCGCACTTAAGTTCTAATATGACCTTAAGTTCTGATATTAAGTTCTGACTTCCATTAAGTCCTGATTTCAGTAAGTCCTGATATGTCCTGTTTGTCAAGATCTGAAAACTAAACATGAATCATATTAGACATGATTGTTAGTCCCTAACAATGCAACAAAAATTATAGAAGGGGGGTTGAATGGAATTCTTGAAACTTTTTCTGAATTAAAAAAAATGTTCTAACTCAAAATATATATATATGAGTGTTTTGATTTGCAAAGTGCGGAATGATAAGTTAAAATGAATCAAAACACAAAGTAATAAAAAACACAAGTCTTTAAAACTTTCTGGTGGCTTTGAATGTATCCACCAGATATATATATATATATATACCGAGAGAACCCTTTGAAGCTTGAATAGCTCACAGCTGCTTACAAATAAGAACAACTAAACTTACAGAGAAATGTTAAAGGATACAGCTTACAATTGTTTCTCTGAGAAATGTATTGCTTAGTCTTATTGTTGTTCTACTTGCTATTTCTTCGTTTAAATATCACCAAGATTACACAGTAATAAGACAAGATAATATAACAAAACCTATCAAGTCTAATACTATGTTGCTTCATTGCTCTGTTCCTGTATCTTTGAATATCTTCATAATAGCATGGAAATGGTAATGCTTCTTTGTTCTCAAAACCCAGTTGAATAGGCTGCCACATTCCTTTTGCAAACACTCGACACATGGGACTGTGTTATCACTGTCAACAGATGTTTGAATTGATCATCCGTCGGGTACATGATCATCCGTCGGGTAGCTTTGTTGATCATCCGTCGGGTAGCTATTTGGCACTTGACTTCATTTCATTTATGCAGAATTACAAGACATCATCTATTTACAATTAATCAACCTATTCTGCATATCTAATTAAAGTCAACATGACTTATATACTACTACAAATTCTATACAAAGGTGTTTACAGAAATGAGCTACATGACTTATTGTTACATAAGCTACTCACTCGATGGATGTCAAATCATCATCCGTCGGGACTATATTGAGTTATCCATCGGGACTATATTTGATTATCCGTCGAGTACTACATAATTCACTAAGTTGAATCTACTAATATGTTTTGTTAATGAAATCATCAAGTTCACAACATATTCCCAACAATCTCCCCCAATTTATGCCTACTAGAGTTGCAGTCATAAATTAAGGGAAACTTGATGATAACAAAACACTCTAAAAATACAAATTTAAAAGATAGTAGATAGAACTAAAAAGTGCTGCAATTATCACTTGAAACATTTACAAAACAAAATGTACAAAGATTTGCTCACAGTCTTTTTCAAGGTGCTCCTCTAGCCTGAGCAGATTGATCTATTTCCTTGATGATCTGGATCTCTTTCCAAGCTTTCTGTTATTTTCTTCTATCTGATTTTCGAGCTGTCTGTAGAATTCAAGTTCATCAGATTCTGAGAGATTTAGCATTCCTTGCATTTCCAAAAGAGTCTCATTGTTAGAGATGTTCAACTGGTCTTCTAATATGAAGAATCTTCTAACTCCTTTATCATCCATGAATTCCATTAGCCAGTAGGGCCTTAGATGCACTCTACTTCCAGTGTAAGGAATAGTTAGAGTCTTTGGGAGTGCATCTTTGGCTCTAATACTCCTCAGTTCTTCAATCTTCTTTAGAACTAGTCTTCTAGCTGTCACATTGAATCCAAAGTTCTTCTTGAAGGATGAAAAAAAATTTATCAGCACAGATTGGCTTTCTTGAAGGATCCTGTGAAGTGGCCATTATATCTCTTTTCCTCCCTTGTACTTGAATACTAACCTTTTAATTAGATTCATGTAAGCATCAATCCCTCTAACTTCTTCCACTTCATCTAGATAGAGGTTTAGATCTGAGAATTCCTTGATGTCACAGATGTACATAATATCTCCATTGTTGACTTTGGTTTGAGCTTTGGTTAGGGACTTGGATCTGAGAGTTGAGGGCTTCACTTTCTTGACTTCTCTTGACTTTGTCTTATTTGGCTTCATGAAGTGAGGTAGATTGAGTTCAGGAATTGGTAGACTATCCCAGTCTATTGGCTCATCCTTTGGAATGATAGGTTCACCATGGAAATTCTTGGATGGATCTATCTTGAATTCTTCAAGTGCCACAGAGGGCATGGATGTTTGAGTTGCTGTAGAGGTAGACTTTTTGGGAAAGTATCCTTCCATCTCCTCATCGCTGAAATCCAATTTTCTCTTGATTCTTTGCTTGTACCTTGGTTTCTTTGTCTGTGGAGGTTCATTTTGCATTACTTGATCTTAAGATTCAACAATTACAGATGGGTGTGCAGAAATTTGTTGTGTGGGTTTCATAGCTTGTAACTTGGCCAAGATAGTAGCTTGCTCATTCTTTTGTTTGAGCTTTTTAGCATCTAGAGCAGCTTGCTTCTTTTCTTGCTTCAATCTTGCCTTTTCTTCCCTTTTTGCTTCAGCAAAATGAGGGTGTCCAGCCACCACACAGATTTCCTTACCATTTCTGAAAATCTTGGCAATTCTCCTTTTTAGAACTGAATCTGCAGGATCCTTGTAGAATGCTATAGACCTGGCTAACAGCTTCTTCTCATCAGGCTTTGGTGTCTCATACACTGTGTCCAAGGGGTTCTTTAGTGAAGATTTTGGATAGTTCACCTTTGGCTTCAAAATTAGCTCAGCCTTTGGAGATTTGATGCTGGATGGCTGGTCTTTTTCCAGATTATTCATGCTCATTTCATTCACAGAGATTTTCCTACCTTGAGAGTGATGAATGGCTGATTTTTCTGGCTTCTTTGCTAGCCCAAACCTCTTTTGAATATCCTCATCAATCTTCTCCCAGTTGATTGGGCTTAACAGCTTCTTCTCAGCTGCTCTCAGTGTGGCTGCTGCTTCATTAATCATATCAATGTTGTCTTTAGTTGGTGGCTTAGTGAAAGCAATTGTAGGCACAATTACTTTGCTAACTTGAATATTAAGCTGTTTCTCCCCCTCACTTGAGCCTTTCTCCCCCTTTTTGTTATCATCAAGTTGTGTGGGAGGGAGTTGAGCAGCCACCAACTGTTGGAGTAGAGCAGTCTGAGTTTCTTGATTGTTAAGTATCTTGGCCATTGACTTCTCTACAGCAGATAATCTTGAGTTCATTGCCTCAACTTTCCTATTGAGATCAGCCTCCTTCCTTAGCTTTTGAACAATTTCAGTCATGGTGGTTGTAGGAAGTCTAGCATCCAACCTTTCTATGACATATTGCTTTACTTCAGAAATTTCTTGCTTGATTGCATCCACACTCTGACTGTGTTGGAGGGCTTGAATTTTATGCAGCTGGAGTTCTTCAAGATGTGCTGTGAGTAACTTCTTTGTGCTGGAATTTGAAGATGCCTGAATGGCTGCTTGGGTGTCATGAATTAGCTGGAATAGTGTTGATTGGAGATATAAGTAGGAGCATTCTTTTGTTAGCATCCAGGCAGGAACATCTGCATCTCCCCCTATGCTCATGCTACCTTCCTCATCATCCCCACCACCATCCCCAAAAGAAGTTTCATCCAGTTTAAAATCACTGCCAATGTTGGAAGGCATAGCAGTGATTGCATCCTTAGCTCTTTGTAAAGATTGTGTAGTATGCACCAAGTTCAGCAATCTTTTAGCCTCCTCATTGCCCTGTACAGCTAGAGTTTGGTAAGCTGTAACAGGGTGAGTAAATGTCTCAGTATCTAGGGAAATAGAATATGTAACAGCTTAATATTCTTGCTGAAATAGCCTTTCCCTTTCTACATCATTAACATTCATTGACTCTCTTGCAATGGTTTCCATCCTTATCACTCTTGTACCTGCATTTCTCTCATGATCTCTCTTTTGTTGCATCAAGGTCTCACTTTGGATCCCCACCCTCACACCCTCACCTTCACCATCTAAGGTGGGACTCCTCACACCCACTTTTGCTAGTCCTGAAGAAATGGACTGCAATGGATCACTCTTTTCCTCTCCTTTTTCCTGGGAGCAACCCACACTCTCACTCATTTCACTCCTTTCCCTCAATCCTAGGAGTGATTGCACTACTACTAGGTCTTTTGCACTTGTAATAATTGATGAAAATTGAAGTTGTGCAGAGACACTCGACAGATAAGGAATATCCGTCGGGTTAGCAGTTTGACTATCCGACGGATAACTGCGGTTAAGCTTATCCACCGGGATACAATCACTACTCGACGGATGAATAATATCCATCGAGTGAGTAGAAATGAATGAGTTTGGAGTGGAAACTATTATGGATTCTGTGCATATTGATGAAAATTTTGGCGCAGATGTCTCAACAGTTTCAGAAAGAAATGGCAAGTGAGCCAACAAATCATCTAGAAGATGATGCTCACTTGCTTGGATTTTTGGCTTCTCCATGAGAGTTAAAGATGGAGAATTTGGAAGTGATGTGTTTATCATGTCAACATCCAAAGAGTGTGTGGGAGAATTTGGTGCCTCAGGTGCTTCTATTATTAGAGATTTTGGCTGTAACTCCACATTTATTGGAGCTACATCAACCTGACTTTGAGAAGGTGCAGTGACTGTGTCTTTAGCATAAGTTTGCACAGTGTGTGAACCCTGTGTATCCCCAAGTGTCTTTGATTTCTTCTTTCTAGTGTAAGTTTGGGGTGAGCTTGTGTCCCTTACCCTTTTGGCCTGTGCTCTTGGATGAGAGCTTGTTTCAATGGTAACATCCTTTTGGGAGGATGAAACCAGTAATGAACTAATGTCCTTATTAAGCACTGCATTTTGTTGGGAAACTCTAGTGTGGCTAGGCTGGGAAACAATCACCTCTCCAACCTTATCCTTAGGGTTTCTTTGATGTTCACCCTGTCCCTCACCTTTCTTACCCACCTTCACACCCCCCCTCTTTAAGTTTGGTGGATTTTACAACTGGCATCTTTTGAGAGACACCAGAGGGGGCTTTCTTTGTCTTTGTTTTTGAAATTTTGGATTTGGTAGCTTGGGTAGGCAACTATTGGGTCAATGACACAGTTGTCATAGCTACACTAGAATGCAAAGAAGTTTGTGAGGCTGGAAGAGTAGAGACAGTTGAAATTACCTCACTTACCTGAGGTGCCTCCATAACTGGAAAATAGAAGAGTGGCACCTCTTTGTGGTGATTTGCTCTGTTTAAATCTGCAATGATTCTTCTCTCTTGAACCCAACAATCTAATTTGTTGGTTGGGTTCTCAAGCACAATATCCTCAGAGAGGTGGTTAGCAAGCATCATTAAAAATCTAGCATAATAAATATTCTTGCCCCTCTTATTTAGCTCCCCTCACTTAAACCCCAACTCAAATATGACAAGATCACTAAAGTTGAAAAGTTTATCAGTTACTAGCATGTAAAGCATGTTGAGCATAGAGATATTAACTGAATCAAAATTGCTAATTTTACCAGAAAATACCTTAGTAACTACATCACACAGATAACTCCATTCCTTCCTAAGACCCAACCTCCTAATTTCACTTAATTTAGAAGTAGAGAATGCAGAGCCCATGGAATTAAGCATATTAACAATGTCAGTGTCTGTGTGTGGAGAAGTTACAGTATTATCAAGAATTTTGAAACATGCTTTAACAATATCACTATTAACACAAAATTCCTTACCTTTAATAGTGAAAATGATAGTCTTATCAGTTGGGTTGTACACTGAAGTCATCCACATTTCTTCAACAGCCTCACAGTAAATGGTGGGTGATTCCATCATGGCATAGTTGAGTTTGCAGTTCTTCATAAAATCCATCATTTTATGGTAGTCGCCAGATTGCTGAATCCCCTTGTTCACTAAAGCCGTGAAGTTGTTCTTCTCATAGATAAATCCAGTTTAAAACATGATCTTGACGACTGGTGCCATTGTTAGAGATTGAAAATTACAGAGAGAGGGAGATGATTGTAATATCCGGGATATATCGTGTAATTATTTTGCTAATAAATAATTATTATATGTGTTCAGTATCTATTCTGTGAATTATTTGTTAAGTGTTAAAGGTGTTTCGATATTTAAAAATAAAATTAATTGAGTATTTCAATTTCTATATGTCCCAAATAAAATATAGATAATTGTCATATCTTCCTAATTATTTTTATGTTGATTTATGATTTTATAGGAATCATATGAAATTTATAAAATCTTTTTCTAGGTATTTAAAACCTATTTTATAAAAACGGGAACCAACCGACGTCATCCGTTGTTACGTTTTTAGAACCCGAAACTCTTCCGAGAACTCCTTCCTAACCTAATTGTAATATTCTGAGCATATTCCGTGTTTTGACTTTTTCGATCCGGCGTACGGTTTGTCCTGCGCGGGTCCCGGCGCAACATTTTCGATACAATATTCGTTTCGGTAAATCAATAAAACTCGTATTTTTGATAAACGTGAGCTTTTTATTAAAACTATTACAATTATCACTTCGTAATACATGTAACCAGGCGCTGAGACCAAGACCGCAGTACAAATTGTACTGATTTGGATAATTATCACGAAAACCGATACCGTTTGGATCAGTTTTTATAAATAAACGTACTATTTTATATCTGGAATGATCCAACGTGATACTAATTTTCCGTAATTATAAATAGCCTCTACCGTATTTTATTTTGTACCGGAAATCAATTGCAAACAGTATTTACAGAGTTTTTACAGAGAAAATACTATAATTATATTTTGTTCTTCGTAATCAAACACAAATTCGAAGGCGTTATTGATATCCGATTTTGGCGTACATATATTCAAAATGAAGCTACTGAAATCTAGAATCCAAATCTTCCATCAATTTCAACCCAGAAACATCAGGTGATTTTCTATTTAATTATTTATATTCGAATTTCTTGGTATTTAAATTATGAATTTTTGTACGGATGGTTCTTTGAATGATTTGATGATTGTATGTTGTAGAGCTTGTTTTCCTGATCATTTTGATATATTATACTTCAAATTTGGAGTTCAATAACATGTTTAATTTTGGGTTTGATTCTCGGAATTTAGAAATTAGGGTTTATATTACTTTGAATGTTTTCAATTCGATTTGGGGAAATCTTTGTTAGGGGTTCTCAGTTGATCTGGATGGATTCTTTGTGTTCCTTATCAAATTTGCAATCGAACCATGTATTTATATCTTACAAACGATTCCTGAAAAGTACGGAGTTGTCTTTTAAAGATTTCGCCGGAGTTTATATCGATTTTGGTTGGAGGTTGTGTTCCAGACATGGTTTGTGATGATTGTTACTTGATTAGTGTTTCTGGGAAGGTTGTAAATGAATTCCAAACAAAAACCATACCAAAACGTATCGATTTGAACATTAATCGGGGTCGCCGGAGCTTCCCGACCTCGCCGGATTCTGCAAAATTTCCGGCGGGTCTGGGTTGTTCTTGGCAACCCGATTGTTGACCCGTTTTGTTTATATTTTGACCCGGTTTTGATCTAAAAAGTTCTTAAATCAAAAATGTTTTTGGCAGATTTGCATATTAGTACCTGGAAGTTTCTGAAACTTTCAGAAACCAGATTTCTGTTTTAAAATCTTTTAAAAACTGGATTTCTTTTATAAAATCATTTATAAAATTGATTTTTATTTTCAAAAAATATTCCGAAAATCATTTATTTTAATTCTAAAATTTATTTTTAATCTAAATTACTTAATTAATTAATTTTAATTAATATTTAATTGATTAATTGATTAATTAATTTAGATATTAATTGATTAATTAGTTTAATTATTTATTAATTAATTTTAATTGATAATATAATTGGATTTAATTATTTATAAATGATTTAAAAATTCCGAAAAATAGTTTCGAGCTTTAAAATATTATTTTAAATTATTTCCAACGCTCGATAATTATTATAAAATTGTTTCGAAGCCAAAATTGGCCAACCGAACCTTGTTTATTACTCTGAAATTGATCCAACGACCCGTTTTAATTCCGAAAAAAAATATTTTAAAAATCATTTTAAATACCCGAAAGCCTGTTTATGACCCGAGACTTCTTTATAAATGAGATGTTATTGATTATTTGACGTGTTATGTGTTATATGTGACTTGTTGGTTGACTGTCGGTCTATATGTTCGGTGATTACTTGTTTATAGCGTAACTTTCAATCCGTTAATCGGATTTGGGTAAAACGAAGGGTAGATAGAAGTGTATGTCGAATAGAATCGCATGAGTTAAATATTGATAGATATTTATAATGCCTAGCAGAGTAAGCAAGGCGTAAGAAAGGGAAGCAGGTGATCAAAAATAGAATTGACATGTAGAAAATACAGCAAGTGATCAGAGATTAGAAGCGAGGCATAGGAGAAACAGATGAATGGTGGTTGAATAGAGTCGTAGACAAGTACAAGTGAAGTTGGAATCGATTATGATAAGGCAATTACTTCTAAACCTTTCTCAAGACTTATTGCGAATATTTCTAAATTCTCTTGTGACCTATTGTTAATATTCAAAATAGCTCTGTTTTATATTGGAAATACTTTAAATCCTCCAGCCTTGAACCTAAGCCACATCATTTGATCTTTGAGCCGTAAGCCTTATTCTTTGTGAACCATTTCTTGTGGATTTATCAGATATTAAACCACACAAATACGATACTACTCCACAAATAGATATCCATCATATACCAAACACTGGAACAAAATTATTTATATATACAAAAACTTTTATACTTAACCATACCTGGTGATATCAAAGCACTAAAACTTTGTAAAAACACTATTCATCTAATACCCGATTATCCTACCGGCTGGAGGCCAATTCTTTTATGTACTTTGACATACCCTTTCGGTAACCATGAATTTTTATTATGCTCTTATACAAATATTTCATTGTTATTGATTATGATCCGGTTTATTGAACTCTCTTATTTATCATATTGAAATGCTTTAGAATTGGATAGTTTTCTTGTATGGACCAGATTCGTGGTCAGACCATATCGATGGTCAAGTTAGGCCAATGTGTGCCTTGGATCCAGTAGTTAGAGCAGTGTTGTGTGCTCTGCTCGGGGTTAGTGCGTGACTGATCAGCAGCCCAACCTTGGTTTTAAAAACTTAAATTGAATATCCAATTCTATTGGTTGTTTAACAAGAAACTTGATTCCTTTGAATCATCTCGTTTATTATTGTTTAACCTCAGATATTGATAATATGACTTGCTGAGCTAGTTAGCTCACTCTTGCAAATCTTTTTATGTATTCTACAGTTAAGAAGGATACGGTTGATAGCGAGGTTTCCCAGTTCAATGTTCGAGCTAGGATTTCAGATTATGATTGATCGAGCTAGCAGGAGCTTATTGCAGTAGTGAGGTAGTAAGGTTGTAAGAATAATTTCATATCAGTTGTAAATTAAATTAGTTGGGATTTGGTGCATTGTAATAAGAGTTAAGGTTGTGGCTTGTTTTCATACTTTAACCTGTTGCGATCCGTGGTTATGCAAAGCAGGGTCATTGCCAATAATATTTTATATACAGGCTTATATATTGAGTATGTGTTGTGGACCCCAAACTTCTGACCCGGGTTTGGAGGGCGCCACAGGTTGGTATCAGAGCTACAGGTTATAAGTCATTGAAACAAGCCTAGATTGTCAGGATTGGGTAGAGGGTTAGGATTAGGAATAAGAAATAGAAAGATAGGTCATTGTGAGGTTGAGTGCGACTGTATAGTAGGTCTCGGGCACGATTCGTGTTATGATTTGGGATTCTTAACTAGCAACGTGATATCCAGGCAACGGCAATGGCAGATCCTGATTTCTCTGCATCAACTGATCGTATGGAGCTTTCCGTTTAAGGATCGTCATCCTCTTCCAGATTCGATTTGCGCCTTGTTCTTCCATCAGTATTAATGGTATTACCTTCTATCACGACATTTACGCCTCTTAAAGTTATTTAACGCTATTTTATCATCTCTTGATATGAGACTACCTATTTAAACACCTTCATTTGCTTATTCTTGTTCCTTTGAACATTCAACTATGAATGTATCTTTTCTGTTTACTATACACCATATTCTATCAATGAAACAACAACAATTGCGAGAAGGGACACAATAGATGTAGTAAATGGTGAGTATTGAGATACAAATTAAGGTGATAAGGAGTTTAGAAAGAAGATTCAAGTATTCTGGAGGATGGCTGTTATCAGGTTACAAGAAGCTATTAGTAATTAGGCCACTCATGACTAGCTTGTGAAATAGAGTGGATAAGTGTTGAAGAGAGAAAGTTAGAGGAGATTAGGGATCTGAAGATTTCTTGGAATTAATGGTGTTGTAATGATGTGATATATATTCTAACAAGATGATGCGACATTAGCTGACTTGTTGACTATTGGATAGTCTGTTCTACTTAATGATTACAAAGTGGTTAACGGGAGTACTACCAGTATGGGAGCCTTAATGTAAAGCTACGAATAAGATAACGTGCAACGACAGCAGAAGTGTTCATTGATTACAGAAAAAAATAGACCCTAATGAAGGAGAGGAGATAAATGGAAGTGAATGGACCTTTGAGTGATCGTTCTTTAACTTGGTATTTGGTCATAAGAAGGACAACAACCAACTCATATAGTGAGGACAACCAGAGGTGTGATTTTCAAAATTTTCAAAATTTTTAACAGGTTTTCGAAAAAGATTTTCCTCACAAAATTTTTAAAAGCCTTTTTGAAATAAAATAAGTTTTAAACCTTGGTTGTCAAGTTATTACTTGAGTTTCTTGTTTGTTAAAAGACCCAGATTACCTCGAAGGAGGTTGTTTCAGACTCATCTTTGTTAATTCGGAGAACGAGGTAACCTGCGATTACGAAGAAGTAGGTGCAAGTATTGTCTGATAGGATTAACAACAGATACAGCGTATGGAGTAACTATTCATCCAATTACTGGGATTATCAGAGTTCAAAGAATTCATTGATTTAACGGAAGCCTGAGTATGACCGAAGAAGATTGGGAAGATTTTTAGACTTTTCTAAAAGAAGAATGTTATTAGATCGCTATATTGAATAATTCATGGTTATTCCAAATAAAAAAGAGGAAACTCAAGGATATCTGATAAGAACGCCATTATGATTGAATTGTTAAAGTATTATACGTGTAGGTGCGACGTTACAGACACAAGATTTAACAAGTAAGAATTTACCATAATGCTTAGTTACGAAGGCATTTTAGCATACTTTTAAAGTTATTATATGATTCAATTGGGATATGATCGATCAAACTCAAAAAATGAATATAAGTGAAATGTGGATGGTGATCAATGGTATCATTCTTGTCCTCAACATTACAGCGTATATTCCTTTTAATTCCTAAACGCGTATGAACTCCTTTTCTTAATAAATTCCTTTTGGTGATATCAAAATGGAAGATTTCGCATTCCTTTCAGATTTAATTATTCCCCTCAAGTTTTGCTTTCTGATTGGGACAAACAGTGTTATGATAAGACACTTTGTCGGAATGACAAAGAGTCGGGTGGGACGCCACCTAATCATGTGCTGTATGCCATACGGTATGAAAGACTGGCCATCTTAAGTACCAATGTGGTTGTCTCATTCATATTCAAATCATTACTTCTTCTTTCTTTTTAACTCTAAGTTTATTAAAATTGTGAATCCTTCTAGTAGTTTCGTTGTACTATTGCTCTTTGCGAGAGCATTTCATACAAAAGTCAACGTATTATACACCCAGCGGGCAAAGTCTCATCTACCTCTCATGCATGGAAAGGAAACAAGGCCATATGGTAAGAATTGCAAATCACTGGCCCTAGCCAGGGATGCATTAATAGTCCAGGGAATCTACTTTAATAAGGGATACATCTCCGAGAATGAGAATTTGCGATTTTCCAGAGTAATATGTTATTTAGAATGTGGATGTGATAATGTGGAAGATTATTGCGGATACCTTATGCGTTAAAGTATTGAAAGATATGGGAACAACTTGATCGTATATCTCTCAAGGTTTTATTGATCAGATGAATTATCGTGTCAAATCAATAAGTTTATGACTAAAGGGCTAGCAAGCTAAGAATGTGCAGTTATTGAATAAGTAAGTACCAATGGCGGAATCGATACTTCTGGAAATAAGTTGTGAAGAATTGATATCATTTGAGATAAGAGGATTTGACATTATTCTAAGGAGTGGATTAACTATTCAAGTGTGATACCCAGGTAGACCGTCGTGATGGAAGATAGTTCTGAAGATGCCAAATGAGAACATGAAGAACTTGAAGGGACAGAGGAAGGTAAAGAACTTGGTAAGAATGATTTAAGATTATAGTGACCAAAATATAAGTGCTATGGCGATTATAAATAAGAGTCAGGAGCAACCCGAAATTGAAGATTTTACAGTCTCAAGATATGTTTTCAGATGAGTTACCAATATTTCCTTTCGATAAAGAAAATGCGTTTATGATTGAGTTAGCACCTGAAATGAAGCCAATGTTCAAAGCCCCGCACATAATGGCACCAGATAAAATAAAGGAGTTATCAGAGCAAACGCAGGAGATAATTAGAAGAAAAAGCAACTGGACCTAGCGTACCCCTAAAGTGCACCAGCATGACGTGTTAATAAGAAAGATGGAAGGGTGAGATTATGTGTTAGCAAAAGCTCAACAAGTTTACTCTCAAGAGCAGATATCTGTTACCTCGAACCAATGACTTGTTTAATTAAATGAACGAAGCAAGGTATTTTTATAAGATTGATTTAAGACTGGGTATATTACCAAGTAAAGATTGAACTTATGGACATATCAAAGATAATTTTCAGAACTCAATACTGTTGTTATAAAATCCTAGAAATGTTAGTTGGACGAACTGAGATACTAGTGATATTTAAATTTGGTGAGTAGAATCTTGAAGGAGGAATTTGGAAAAGATATACTTATGTTAATTAAGAAGAACCATGCAACCTATACAATGATAGCTGAGGAGTCAACGAAGAAAGAAGCGGTATAAAAAGTTTACCAGGCAAAAACTTTAATGGCAGGAAGTATAATTCTTAGTATAGACAGTCAGTAAGGAAGAGATAAAAAGGGGATTCAGCAGAAAAATTTAAAGATCGTATGAATGAAGAAAGACCAGATGCACCAACAAAAGTAAGAAGTTTTATCATGGGCCAGTTACTATCGGAAATTTGTGTAAGATTTCTTGAAAGTTGCAATATTTTGGATGAAGCTAACCAGGAAAAGCAAGAAGGTTATATGAAATGAAGAATGGTGAAGAAAGTTTTACGAAGTTAAATGAAAAAAAAATGATTGCAACACCTATTTTATCACTTTGAAAGTATTAGAGAGATTTGGTAGTTTATAGTGATACTTCTCGAAAAGGGAGTAGGATGTGTGTTGACGCAAAGCAATAAAGTTATTGCATATGCATCCAGACAACCGAAACCTTATGAGCAGAAGTACCCTACTCATAACTGGGAATTCAAAAGCAACAATAATATTTATTTTGAAAGATTGGGAAATATTATAAGAAGGATGTGAGATATATACGGACCATAAGAGTTTGAAGTATGAACTCCCGAGGATAAGCAAATGTAGTGGCAAGAGATGAGTAAGAAAAAGAGAGAATGAACATAGTGATTGTACTAGAAGAATTAGCTATGGAATTCTAGGAGTTGGAATTGGAAGTCAGAGTTCATGATCCAAAAAGGAGTAAGAATGTATAAGTATAACTTTTCAATCGGAATTGTTAAGAAAGATAAAGAAGTGTCAGGAAGAGGCAATGAATCAGGATATAAATCATTTAGTAAGTGAAGAATTGTGCACACAAAAAGGATGATCAAGGTATTCTTAGGTTTTCTTCTAGAATTTGGATTCCACCAGTGATGGAACTGAAGGATGAAATTTTACAGAAAGCTCATAATTCAAGGTATTCAATCCATTCAGGGAGTACCAAGATGTATAGAGATTTAAAGGAAAACTATTAGTGGCCAGATATGGAGAGGGAAATTACGGAATGGATTAGCAGATGTTACATACGTCAAAGAGTTAAAGTAGAGCATCCGAGATCAAGTGGATTGCTACAGCCATTGGAGGTTCCAGAGTGGAAGTGGGAGCATATTGCCATGGATTTCATAGTTGGGTTACCAAGCACAAAAGTTAATCATGATACCATTTGGATTATAATGGATAGATTTACTAAAGCAGCTCATTTTCTGTCTATACATGAAAGATTTTCACTGGACAAGTCAGTTTATATGTACTTAAAAGAAATTGTATTTCGTCATGGAATTCCTGTGTCTATCGTATCTGATCGAGATCCAAGATTTAATTCGAGATTTTGGGAGAGTTTTCAAGAATGTTTAGGAACAAGATTGAATATGAGTACGGATTATCACCCACAGACGGATGGCCAAAGTGAAAGAATAATCCAGACAACAGAAGACATGTTACATGTTTGTGCTATTAATTTCAAAGGAAGTTGTGGCGAACATTTACCTCTGGTAGAATTTACTTGCAACAATAGTTATCACGTTAGTAACGGGATGTCACCCTAAGAAGACCTTTATGGACACAAATATAGATCTCCAGTGTATTAAGACGGAGCAGTAAAGCACAAAATACTTGAACACTGAATTAGTACTGCAGACAAAGGAAGTTGTTGAAGTTATTCAGAAGAGATTGATAGCCGTACCAGACCGTCCAAGGGAAAATAAACAGATCAATCAAGGAAGATATGGAATTCGAAGAAGGGAATTTGGTATTGTTAAAAGTATCACCATGGAAGGGATTAGCGAGGTTTGGAAAGAAAGGAAAACCGAGCCCAAGATAGGTCGGACCTTTTGAAATTTTAAAGTACGTTGGCAAAATAGCTTTTGAGTTAGCGCTACCTCCGCACATGGAGCACATTCATAATATTTTTCATGTATCGATGATTAGAAATATAATCCAGACTCCAAGCATGCAATAGAATAGGAGCCAATAGAGCTTCAAGCAGATTTTTCATATGTAAAGAGTCCAATAGAGATTCTAGAGGAAAGAGAGAAAGTATTGAGGAATAAAGTAATAAAATTAGTAAGAGTATTGTGGAAAACTCAAAGGTTGAAGAGTCAACCTGGGAGTTAGAAAGTGATATAAGAGAAAAGTACCCTCATTTGTTTTCTTAGGAGATTCTGAGGACAGAATCCTTTTAAGGGGGGAAGGATGTAATATCCGGGATATATCGTGTAATTATTTTGCTAATAAATAATTATTATATGTGTTCAATATCTATTCTGTGAATTATTTGTTAAGTGTTTAAGGTGTTTGGATGTTTAAAAATAAAATTAATTGAGTATTTCAATTTCTATATGTCCCAAATAAAATATAGATAATTGTCATATCTTCCTAATTATTTTTATGTTGATTTATGAATTTATAGGAATCATATGAAATTTATAAAATCTTTTTCCGGGTATTTAAAACCTATTTTATAAAAACGGGAACCAACCGACGTCATCCGTTGTTAAGTTTTTAGAACCCGAAACTCATCCGAGAACTCCTTCCTAACCTAATTGTAATATTCTGAGCATATTCCGTGTTTTAACTTTTTCGATCCGGCGTACGGTTTGTCCTGCGCGGGTCCCGGCGCAACATTTTCGATACAATATTCGTTTCGGTAAATCAATAAAACTCGTATTTTTGATAAACGAGAGCTTTTTATTAAAACTATTACAATTATCACTTCGTAATACGTGTAACCAGGAGCTGAGACCAAGACCGCAGTACAAATTGTACTGATTTGGATAATTATCACGAAAACCGATACCGTTTGGATCAGTTTTTATAAATAAACGTACTGTTTTATATCTGGAATGATCCAATGTGATACTAATTTTCCGTAATTATAAATAGCCTCTACCATATGTTATTTTGTACCGGAAATCAATTGCAAACAGTATTTACGGAGTTTTTACAGAGAAAATACTATAATTATATTTTGTTCTTCGTAATCAAACACAAATTCGAAGGCGTTATTGATATCCGATTTTGGCGTACATATATTCAAAACGAAGCTACTGAAATCTAGAATCCAAATCTTCCATCAATTTCAACCCAGAAACATCAGGTGATTTTCTATTTAATTATTTATATTCGAATTTCTTGGTATTTAAATTATGAATTTTTGTACGGATAGTTGTTTGAATGATTTGATGATTGTATGTTGTAGAGCTTGTTTTCCTGATCATTTTGATATATTATACTTCAAATTTGGAGTTCAATAACATGTTTAATTTTGGGTTTGATTCTCGGAATTTAGAAATTAGGGTTTATATTACTTTGAATGTTTTCAATTCGATTTGGGGAAATCTTTGTTAGGGGTTCTCAGTTGATCTGGATGGGTTCTTTGTGTTCCTTATCAAATTTGCAATCGAACCATGTATTTATATCTTACAAACGATTCCTGAAAAGTACAGAGTTGTCTTTTAAAGATTTCGCCGGAGTTTATATCGATTTTGGTCGGAGGTTGTGTTCCAGACATGGTTTGTGATGATTGTTACTTGATTAGTGTTTCTGGGAAGGTTGTAAATGAATTCCAAGCAAAAACCAGACCAAAACGTATGGATTTGAACATTAATCGGGGTCGCCGGAGCTTCCCGACCTCGCCGGATTCTGCAAAATTTCCGGCGGGTCTGGGTTATTCTTGGCAACCCGATTGTTGACCCGTTTTGTTTATATTTTGACCCGGTTTTGATCTAAAAAGTTCCTAAATCAAAAATGTTTTTGGCAGATTTGCAGATTAGTACCTGGAAGTTTCTGAAACTTTCAGAAACCAGATTTCTGTTTTAAAATCTTTTAAAAACTGGATTTCTTTTATAAAATCATTTATAAAATTGATTTTTATTTTCAAAAAAAATTTTGAAAATCATTTATTTTAATTCTAAAATTTATTTTTAATCTAAATTACATAATTAATTAATTTTAATTAATATTTAATTGATTAATTGATCAATTAATTTAGATATTAATTGATTAATTAGTTTAATTATTTATTAATTACTTTTAATTGATAATATAATTGGATTTAATTATTTATAAATGATTTAAAAATTCCGAAAAATAGTTTCAAGCTTTAAAATATTATTTTAAATTATTTCCAAGGCTCGATAATTATTATAAAATTGTTTCGAAGCCAAAATTGGCCAACCGAACCTTGTTTATTACTCTGAAATTGATCCAACGACCCGTTTTAATTCCAAAAAAAATATTTTAAAAATCATTTTAAATACCCGAAAGCCTGTTTATGACCCGAGACTTCTTTATAAATGAGATGTTATTGATTATTTGACGTGTTATGTGTTATATGTGACTTGTTGGTTGACTGTCGGTCTATATGTTCGGTGATTACTTGTTTATAGCGTAACTTTCAATCCGTTAATCGGATTTGGGTAAAACGAAGGGTAGATAGAAGTGCATGTCGAATAGAATCGCATGAGTTAAATATTGATAGATATTTATAATGCCTAGCAGAGTAAGCAAGGCGTAAGAAAGGGAAGCAGGTGATCAGAAATAGAATTGACATGTAGAAAATACAGCAAGTGATCAGAGATTAGAAGCGAGGCATAGGAGAAACAGATGAATGGTTGTTGAATAGAGTCGTAGACAAGTACAAGTGAAGTTGGAATCGATTATGATAAGGTAAGTACTTCTAAACCTTTCTCAAGACTTATTGCGAATATTTCTAAATTCTCTTGTGACCTATTGTTAATATTCAAAATAGCTCTGTTTTATATTGGAAATACTTTAAATCCTCCAGCCTTGAACCTAAGCCACATCATTTGATCTTTGAGCCGTAAGCCTTATTCTTTGTGAACCATTTCTTGTGGATTTATCAGATATTAAACCACACAAATACGATACTACTCCACAAATAGATATCCATCATATACCAAACACTGGAACAAAATTGTTTATATATACAGAAACTTTTATACTTAACCATACCTGGTGATATCAAAGCACTAAAACTTTGTAAAAACACTATTCATCTAATACCCGATTATCCTACCGGCTGGAGGCCAATTCTTTTATGTACTTTGACATACCCTTTCGGTAACCATGAATTTTTATTATGCTCTTATACAAATGTTTCATTGTTATTGATTATGATCCGGTTTATTGAACTCTCTTATTTATCATATTGAAATGCTTTAGAATTGGATAGTTTTCTTGTATGGACCAGATTCGTGGTCAGACCATATCGATGGTCAAGTTAGGCCAATGTGTGCCTTGGATCCAGTAGTTAGAGCAGTGCTGTGTGCTCTGCTCGGGGTTAGTGCGTGACTGGTCAGCAGCCTAACCTTGGTTTTAAAAACTTAAATTGAATATCCAATTCTATTGGTTGTTTAACAAGAAACTTGATTCCTTTGAATCATCTCGTTTATTATTGTTTAACCTCAGATATTGATAATATGACTTGCTGAGCTAGTTAGCTCACTCTTGCAAATCTTTTTATGTATTCTACAGTTAAGAAGGATACGGTTGATAGCGAGGTTTCCCAGTTCAATATTCGAGCTAGGATTCCAGATTATGTGTAACATCTGGGAAATATCGTATAATTATTTATATCAATATATGATTATTATGTGAATATTATATGAATTTTTGGTGAATTATCTGGTGTTTGATAATAATATTTGGATGTTTGTATGTAATAAAATGTGAGTATGTTAATTTTAATATGTCCAGAATAAAATATAGATAATTAAGTTATTTTTCTGGTAATTTTTGGAGTGTTAGATGATTTTATAATAATTTATGAAATTATTAATTATTTTCTGAATAATTATAAAATTATTTTATAAAGCCGGGAATCATCCGACTTCAATCGTTTTTACGTTTTTACAACCCGAAACTCTTCCGAAAACTCCTTCCTAACCTAATCTGGTAATTCCGGACATTTTCCGTGTTTTGACTTTTTCGATCTGGATTACGGTTTGACCCGTGCACGGCCCGGCGCAAGTTTTTCGATACGATAATCATTTCGGTGAACCAACGAAACCCGTATTTTTAAAAGACGGGATATTATTACATTATTTTCGTATAAAGTATTTTATAAAAAGCCCGGTTTGGATAATTATCCAATTTTGATATTAAAATCGTATCGTCCTTTCAGTTACTTAGCGGCTAAGTAACCTATTTTCGGAACCGATCTATAAAGGTAATTAGCAAATTATTAAGTAAATAAAATAAGTGATGGGTCTGTCAGCTACATGTGGCTGTATTGTTAATTGTTTGTGATTCGTTGGACGCGAAGATTAATTTCATAATTAATTACTGAGCTGTATACATTTAATTCATTTTAAAATGATTTTATTGAATATTTATTCTCATAAATGCTAAAATTGCTCCTAAAATTATTGTTGTTGTTTTATAATTCTATTTATTATTTTTAGGAGTTTATAAAATTTAGAAATCAATATTATATTTATTAATTATCTTTAAATAATTTTCTGACTCCATTTTATTGTAAAATCAATATCTAATTTCAAGATGTTTCAAAAATCATGAAAATTTTATTTTATTAACTTTTAAATATTTCGAGAATTTCAAAACTATTCCGACAATTTTCTGGTTTTTTTTATTTAACAGCCCGCCTGTTCGTTAAATCATAAAATGCGGGTCGGATATGCGATCCAAAATTGGATTAAAAATTTTGAACATTTTATCTTATTAGTATTTATTTATCCTGAAATTTTAAAGGTATTTTCATAAAAATTTTGGGTTATCTTACCCGTAAATTGTTCGTTAAATTAGTAATTACGGTATCCAATTCGGGGTAAATGCGGAATAAAAAAATCAGGTAAGAATTGCCTTATTTTCCCTTCCTTATCTCTCCAATCTCAATTGCCACCGCCTATTCCTCCTTCTCGGTTATTCCCGAACAAGCCCTGTTCTTGGTCTCTCTCTCTCCATCGAAATCTCTCTTAATCTCTACTCTCAAAAATCTCTCTTTCTGCACTCTCTCTTCCCTCTTTCTTCTTCTCTCAATTCCCTCCTCCTCTTCCCTTCTTCCCAGTTTTCTTCCTTTTTGCTCCGGTGAGTTTTCGGCCGGAGGTTCCGGCGAGCTTCCTGGTTTCGTTCTTGTTTCAGTTGTGTGTATATGCGATGTGATGTATATATGTGCATATATGTGTGGGTTGTGTTTGTTTTATTTTGTCGCCGCCCCTCACCATTTTTCGGTGAGGATGGTGGCGCGTGCGTGTGTAATTCGTGTGTCTCTGTGCGCGTGTGTGAGTTGTGTGTGTGTGTTCGTGATTGTGTGTGTGTGTTCGTGATTGTGTGTGTGTCGGTTGTGTTGGTGTGTAGGGGCGGCGTGTGGCCGCGCGTGTGGTGGCTGTACTAATCTGTTGTGCTTTTTCGGTTGAGCTTTTCTGTTGGGCTTGTGCTGGGCCTAGTTGGGCCAAGTTTGTGCAGTGGATTTAATTGTTATAATCTTAAACTTTTATTTTCTTTTCTGCAGGAAATTGTTTTGAATAATATCCGTGATATGAACTTATTCATACGGAAATAAGTAAATTAATCGGTAGGATTTTGTGTTGGAAACCCGAAAATTTATCGGGTACCCGCAAAATTTTACTGCCGTCGGCGATGAGCCTCGGCGAGCCGACGGTGGGCGATGATGATTTCTATCTGAGTCCTAAATCATAAATAAATTAAAATTAAAATTAGTTCGTGATAATGATTATGAAACGAAAATGAATAAAAATAGTAATAGCTGAATTGTATTGATGATTGGGATTGGCGTATGGATTATGAATTGAATGATTGGTTGTTGGTATATTGTGACTGACGTCGGGATGTTCGACGGGTAGGCCGATAAATAAAGGAAACGCTGCCCGATTTTCGGGAAAATTAATTCTGAAAATACGGGAACGTAACCTGTAATTATCGGAATCGTCGAACAAGGATATAATTGAACTTTATGAAACTGACTTGTGTGATGTGACAAGATATTTTGTGAATAATCGATTACCCTATTTTTCAAAACGACAAACATACGTATTTTCCGAAATTAAATACCGAACCGATTTTCGAAGATGTGAACCGTAATTGCTATGTGTATTTCGATAATACATATAAATATGAATTTGGTTATGAAATCGTACGGGTAAAATAGAATAGTGACTTGATGTAAGCTTAAGCGATTATCTGAATTAGGGTATTTCAACCCTGTAGGTTTAGATGGAAGACCCGAGACATGACATCGGACTAGGAACGATCTAGTGATTAGACGTCGAGATCAACGAAGTTCCAACCAAAGGGTCTGAATGTTGGGATCGTATCGAGAATAGGATAGTAGGTGCATGATAAAGCCGAATGATCTAAGTCAAACCAAAGTCAACTGATAATAGTGGTTAAAGCTTATTGAGGCAAGTATTCTGGATTTTTCCTTTTAAATACTGCAAGTATTCCTAACCTTTCTCCTTAAATACTGCAAATATTTATTCTCTCCTATTCTAAGTTCAGAATAGTTAACTGTTTTATATTTCGCTGCAATTACTCTTATTATGCCAGTTCTTTTAAATTCTTGTTCCTATAATTCGATTGCTCTCTTGAGCAAATACCCATTCGTTCGGGTTATTTGCGAACCCTAATTTGGGATGTTTTGAAATCAGAATGATTTGATATCAAAATACTCTACGGGCTGGACGATTATTATAAGGACCAGTGATGAACTGGATCCTATGGGCCGGAGATGGACCGGACCCTTTAGGCCGTAGTTGCCTGGGTGCCCCATATGTTGGTTGGGTCTATGCAGTTGGGTATAGATCCGCACTATCTCCTGACTGATCAGCAGGTTATAGTGCATATGTTGGTTTCTAGTGTTCAGTCCAATTTATTGTTGTTCGCCATTAATGGCATTCCCTCTTGAAATAAAACATGATTATGGTTTAAAGTTATTCTTTCTTAGCACTCAGTTTCGGGAAATTACAATGTTTCTAAATATATTCGAGGTTCAGATTGTTGCTGCAACATTAGTTGCTCAGTGATAGTGAGGATCTTGAATGAATTGAGATCTTCTTAATTATTCAACCCGTCCTTATCAGGCTGGTTTAGCAGGCTAAGTCTATGGAAACTTAGTCGATAATGATGGATACTGAATAGTTAGGAATTTCTTGAACGTCGTTTTATGCATAGTTATTGCATCAATTGCTCAATTATGAAATGATACCAGAAGCTATTTTGAAAACACGTGATCTCTAAAGCTCTTACAAAAATGTCATTATGTCCTATGTGATTTATGGCAATGCAAATCAAATTGATTTTAAGTTGATAAAGTATATCCTTTAAATGATTTCGTGTTTCGCTCTTCAAAATATTTCAGAGATTTTGTCTGAAAGTTTTCTTTGAAATTAATGTTTGAGACTAAAATTATATACTTGCTGGGCATTTTTGGCTCACTCTTGCTTTGTCAATTCTTATTTCTGCCAGAAACAGATAAGGATACAAATGAATAGCTTAGATAGACAGCAGAAGATCGAGAAATCTCCGCCACGAGAGGTTGAAGAAGTTAGAAGAATATGATTCAAGCATTAGTTCAGAGGTATTTACAATTATATATTAGTTGTTGTAAGTTGTAGAAGGTTAGATTCTTGTTTCATACCATAACCTGTAAACGATCCGGATTCAAGGGGTTATTTATTTATTTCTTTATTATATGTAAGGATTGTTTAGTGACACCAAATCTTGACCCCGGATTTGGGGTGTTACAGGTTGGTATCAGAGCTGCAGGTTATTGGTCACTGAAATAAGAATAGGTGAGAGTAGGATAGGAATGATAGGTCGTACAAGATAGGAAAGTCCCTAGGCATATTCAGGACAAATTGAGTTGAGTGCGAATTAGGGTTAGCAGATCCGATAAGGAGTTGGTAAGATAGGATTGATGAGAAAGTGTAAGGTGAATATCACAACATCATAGGTATATTGAAACCTCAGATCATACAATAATGAGAAATCGACGGATCGACGGAGACTGGGTATGTTACCCTACTTTTCATATGGTTTTGAAGACTATGCGATCGATTCTTGTGGGAATTTGTGTAAGAAAAGTTACGATTTAACTTAGAATTAGGTATTAGGACGAGTTCCACGTCGAGGGCAACCAGTTGATGGAAGCGGATGAAGAACCAACATTGCACGTTTTGAAGGCACCACCGTTGCGAGAAGGTTCTTACCACCCATCGGAAGCTGCGCACGGAACAATATTTACCTTACTAGGTATAGGTACAACTAGCAAGAAGATGCGCCCTTATCTGCAGACAGAACATCGAATCGCATGAGTGGTTGTGAGCATAACGTCAAGGACGATGACAGGAATGTCAAAGATAGTACTAAACGTCAGTGTTGCGATAGAATTGCGAATACAATGATTTACGATGGCGAATGAAGTTTCGGCGACTAATCAGTGTGAGCTGAATCCGAGGAAATATAGAAAAGGTACCAAAGTGAAGAGACCCTTATATGGACATTATTTTAATTAGACATGTCATTGGTAAACCATAAAAAAAAAAAAAAAATAAAAAAAAAAAAATAAATGACGACCAAATATTTGATTTCCAAAACTTTAAAATGAGATTTCGGAAAAGATTTTCTTCATCAACTTTCAGAGGATTTTTGCATGAAATGAGTTTTACAAATTGGTTGTCAAATTACTACTTATGTTCCTGTTATTATAAACTGGAAAATGATCTAAAAAAAAAAAAAAAAAAAAACGAATGGAATTAGACTCAGTGTTGATATTCAAAGGGCCAAGTAGACCCATCAGCAGGAAGAGGGTTTAAGGTTTGCTGTGAAAAATGAAAGTAAACGTTGTTTAATAAAATCAATAATTAAATCAACATATTAAAAATATTATTTATCCCAATTCATGAAATTATTAAAATTTAACGAGATTCGTGATTCGAATGGACGGAGAATGATTGAAGGAAATGGCAGAATCTTCTAGACGGTAGGCAGAAGAATCATATTGACAAAACTGAGGCATTGCGTGATCAATGGGTATTTTACACAACAGATGAAATCTGAAGCTGTGATTTTAACTTCGGAATGACGCGATTAAGATTAAATTATTGAAGCATTTGTTGTGAAGACATTTCCAGGAAGCATTTCGAAGCAGTGATGTGACTTGAATCGTGAACCTGTATCCGCACGATCCTGAAGGCATACGTAAGTGAAGCGTGGAAAGCGATCGACATTGACATTCTTTCTTCTGATACAGTGGTATGTGTTTTTCTTGATTTTTGAATATGTATGAGCTTCTTCTGTTAATAAATCATATGAGGCGGAAACGAAAGAACATTCTTGTATTCCTTCTGAATTGTTACTCTCCTTAAATCACTAATTTCTGATGGAGACAAGCAGTGTTGTGATGTGACGCTTTGTTGAAATGATGAAGAGTCGGGTGGGACGCCACCTAATCATGTGCTGTATGCCATATAGTACGAAAGACTGGCCATCTTGAATACGAATATGGTTGTCTCATTCTTCACTCATTTTTCTTCTTTTAATTTTCTGATTTACAAATTCTTTCAATCGGTTGTTGCATGGTTATTCATTATTTCAGGTTTAATCAAAATCATATTCCCAAACTCTCTTTTTTGTGTAAAGTCTGTTCTCTGACGATTTCATAAGAAATGAAATAGTGTGATACGTGGAACCGTACAACGAACATAGAGACGACTGCAAATCGATAAATGGTGGATATTTGCGAGCGAGGAAAAATGGATGCACCGACAAATATGGACATGGCAAAGATATCAAGTCAGACAGTTATTCATGTTACGAAGATCTCATCAGTATGGTAGATTGCGTTAACGTAATGCAGTTCAACCCAGAGGATTTCTACGCGAAACGAATGGTTAGCGAATCGTACATTAATTACGAAATAAGGAAGTAAAGTTGTGTGCTTCAAACGGAGCAAACGAGTATCGGGACGACGATCAAAGATCAAGGAAATTCTGAACCATGACTCAAACATGTAATTATGACATGAAACATCCTTTCGTCGCGAGAAGATATTTGTCGTAAAGATTCAAGATAAAAGAAATCTTAAATATAATCGAACTTCAAATGTGCTCTTCAAGAAATTATGAAGTTCTCTAACTTGCGTAAATAAGTGATTGTAAATTCAATGCTCATACCCGAGTCAGTGACGAGAATTCGATACGAAACCATAAGTGGAGATGAAGCAATGGTGACTCGATTGCGAAACTTTTCAAGAAATAATGATCTAATGATTGAGTTTCTACCAGATTGTGATGGTAATAATGGAGACCATGCGCAGTTATTAAAAGATAAACCGATTAATAATGGTCAGAAATAAATTAACAGAATCATGAAATCAAACCTTAAATTCATTAAGGACAATTCGTAATATTCTAAAAAGAATTGAGAAAGGTATGGTTATATTAATCATTGTGGGTTTCAGATCCAATCCCAATTAAAAAGAGATATGTTATACTAGTTAGATGCTGATCAAAGGTGAATTGTGGGAATTGATGATTTGGTTGATTAATGGTGTCGTCTTGAGTCCGACTGGTAGTCAATGGTGTAGGGGAAGTGCTGCCCAAATTTTCAGAAATTACCCTATAGTTAAGAACAAAGAAGTATATGGTCATTCTCGTCAGTATTCCAGATAATTGCAATCTCGGTTCTTGAGAAAGTTGTTATGACCAAACTGACTTTATGTAATTGGTCTTTGATTTCAGTTAGCTAGTTAGCACTTGGTTTAAGTGATCATTTAAAGGAATTGATTGATCCACTTTGCCAACTAATGGTTAGTTAAATGGAAATCGATTCCAATTAGATTGAGTCAAGCTCTAACATAATTTCCAGATCCGAAATGAAAGATATAGAAATTTGAGAAAAAGTAATGGCATTACCGTAAATTAAAAAGGCCTAGTTCAATTAGTGTGATGTTACTGTAATCAGGTGCAAGGTTTGATTCAAAAGAATATTTTAAGATCTGAAGATTCAAGATAAAGCAAAGGGATTATATCATCCGATATAGCGTTCCAGGAAGAACTTGAATGTATACCCATATTGAAGGACGAATTAATAAAAGATTTGAATGTACACTTCTTTTGAACGGCGATTGAATGGAAGTGACTGTAGAATAATGGAAAGCTCACAAATTCAAACATCCAATGAACGATGGAGATTGATGAAGTCCGCATGTGAACTCAGGAAAAGAGATGAGAATCAATGAAGAGAAGTCAAACACGTGATTTGTGACACGTCAAGTAAGGCTAAGAAAATAGCTACCGAGGAAATTCGATAATTTTGTTAGTAAGAATTTAAATAGTGTAAATAAAAGCCTTCATTCCAGTGTGAATTCCAGGAATGACCTATTCAATAATAAACAGAGTAATATTACTAAGAAAAAGAAATTCGTTATGTATAAAGAAGATAATGAATAATGAGAATAAATCAAGACAAGAAGTGGAATCAAAAGGATGATAAAGAAATGTTATAAAATAGTCCAAGATATATGTTGTGAACATCAGATATGCCAGAACTAATAGGGGAATGAAGTAAAACATAAGAAGTTGAAGACAAGAATTTCATTCAAAGAATGCGCGTAAGTAGGAAAAATTAAACAACAGGATTCGTGGCAAACTATTAGAGAAGAACGATACAATGAATCTCATATCGGAGTTCTCCATAATTAAAGTTAAGCCCTGAAGATTCTAACGAATGATTTACCAAGGTTACCTCGTGAAATGAGGTAATAATTTTCGGCGGTTACTGTATGAGTCGAGCTGGTGTCAAAAGTCCTGTATCGTACAACCCAGTGGGAATGAGATATTGAGTGAAGGAAAACTTCAGAAATATGAAATGAAAAGAATAATGAAATAAAGGGGGTACTTCGCGCTACACACAAAAGCAATCATGGAGAAAAGAGAAAGGAGTTATGAAGTCACGCATCGATTATTAGAAATTGCAAGTTTGAAGATTAAGTAAACATAATGTACCAGGAGTAATTGGATAGTGTAATTGTATTTATTGATAACATCCTCGCCCATTCAAGAACTAAGGAAGACCAAGTTGAACACCTGAAGGTATGCATGCGAAAGGTAAGAGATTAGCAACTGCGTTCGAAGCATTAAACGCCATGAGTTTAGTATATCGGGTGGATACGGAGTGAAAGTACAAGAAACCAACTAAAGGTTCTTGAATACGATTAAAAACAATTATAGGCCAGATTAACCAAACAGAAGGAGACGCGAGAAGTAAAGTTGAACAGACAGGAAAATAGAAGGTGCATAATCGCAAATTGTTAAAATTAGAAAGAAAATCAGATTGGTATAACTCAAGTTAATCCATCAAGACAATGAGATAGATAGAACGGTTACGAATGAGCTGACCCTTTTGTTATAGGCATAACGAGTTCATAAGATATTTAAATGTATATGGCTGAGAAAGGTAATTTAGTTCCCTACGTATAAAAATGAAGGGTGATTCAGGTTATGTGAGTAACTGACAGATTTGATGTCAGTGAAAGACGACTAAATTGTGATTAAAATAATGAGACCGAGGAATTATAGGAAATGTACTTGGGGAATATCATAGTTAACGTCAGAAAGCCAATGCGCCCCGGTTCCCGTGTATCATTTACAAATGAAGAAGAAGATTACAGGAACAGTTACCTCTAGTGTGATAGGAAGTGATTACAAATTGGATTATTTGAACGAAGAAACATATGAGGACGAGATTCAACACCGAGTAACAATGGGAAATGCACGTAAGCACGAGTTACTAGAATTAGAAAGAAAAAAGAGAATTAAGATGTGTTATGTTGCTTCTCCTAAGTAGTAAATAGACATGATAAGTAGAAGTGAGTTGACTTCACCATTACTCATACAGCGCATTCATAAGGCATTTATCTGTAGATATTCGGAAGGAGTAGGTTAGCTCCAGTATATATAGGAGATGGAGAGTTGAATTGAGTTATGCAAGCAATAAATAAAATATGATTTTAGCAAGAGGCTATAAAGGAAAGATTGGTATTATACGTTAAAGTTATGAAAAATTATGAGGTTGAGAGATTAACCTGAGAAAATGAAAATTTTATACTTGAAAAATATTAGTATTATTCCTTAGCATGATTCTGAGGACAGAATCCTTTTAAGGGGGGAAGGATGTAACATCTGGGAAATATCGTATAATTATTTATATCAATATATGATTATTATGTGAATATTATATGAATTTTTGGTGAATTATCTGGTGTTTGATAATAATATTTGGATGTTTGTATGTAATAAAATGTGAGTATGTTAATTTTAATATGTCCAGAATAAAATATAGATAATTAAGTTATTTTTCTGGTAATTTTTGGAGTGTTAGATGATTTTATAATAATTTATGAAATTATTAATTATTTTCTGAATAATTATAAAATTATTTTATAAAGCCGGGAATCATCCGACTTCAATCGTTTTTACGTTTTTACAACCCGAAACTCTTCCGAAAACTCCTTCCTAACCTAATCTGGTAATTCCGGACATTTTCCGTGTTTTGACTTTTTCGATCTGGATTACGGTTTGACCCGTGCACGGCCCGGCGCAAGTTTTTCGATACGATAATCATTTCGGTGAACCAACGAAACCCGTATTTTTAAAAGACGGGATATTATTACATTATTTTCGTATAAAGTATTTTATAAAAAGCCCGGTTTGGATAATTATCCAATTTTGATATTAAAATCGTATCGTCCTTTCAGTTACTTAGCGGCTAAGTAACCTATTTTCGGAACCGATCTATAAAGGTAATTAGCAAATTATTAAGTAAATAAAATAAGTGATGGGTCTGTCAGCTACATGTGGCTGTATTGTTAATTGTTTGTGATTCGTTGGACGCGAAGATTAATTTCATAATTAATTACTGAGCTGTATACATTTAATTCATTTTAAAATGATTTTATTGAATATTTATTCTCATAAATGCTAAAATTGCTCCTAAAATTATTGTTGTTGTTTTATAATTCTATTTATTATTTTTAGGAGTTTATAAAATTTAGAAATCAATATTATATTTATTAATTATCTTTAAATAATTTTCTGACTCCATTTTATTGTAAAATCAATATCTAATTTCAAGATGTTTCAAAAATCATGAAAATTTTATTTTATTAACTTTTAAATATTTCGAGAATTTCAAAACTATTCCGACAATTTTCTGGTTTTTTTTATTTAACAGCCCGCCTGTTCGTTAAATCATAAAATGCGGGTCGGATATGCGATCCAAAATTGGATTAAAAATTTTGAACATTTTATCTTATTAGTATTTATTTATCCTGAAATTTTAAAGGTATTTTCATAAAAATTTTGGGTTATCTTACCCGTAAATTGTTCGTTAAATTAGTAATTACGGTATCCAATTCGGGGTAAATGCGGAATAAAAAAATCAGGTAAGAATTGCCTTATTTTCCCTTCCTTATCTCTCCAATCTCAATTGCCACCGCCTATTCCTCCTTCTCGGTTATTCCCGAACAAGCCCTGTTCTTGGTCTCTCTCTCTCCATCGAAATCTCTCTTAATCTCTACTCTCAAAAATCTCTCTTTCTGCACTCTCTCTTCCCTCTTTCTTCTTCTCAATTCCCTCCTCCTCTTCCCTTCTTCCCAGTTTTCTTCCTTTTTGCTCCGGTGAGTTTTCGGCCGGAGGTTCCGGCGAGCTTCCTGGTTTCGTTCTTGTTTCAGTTGTGTGTATATGCGATGTGATGTATATATGTGCATATATGTGTGGGTTGTGTTTGTTTTATTTTTTCGCCGCCCCTCACCATTTTCCGGTGAGGATGGTGGCGCGTGCGTGTGTAATTCGTGTGTCTCTGTGCGCGTGTGTGAGTTGTGTGTGTGTGTTCGTGATTGTGTGTGTGTGTTCGTGATTGTGTGTGTGTCGGTTGTGTTGGTGTGTAGGGGCGGCGTGTGGCCGCGCGTGTGGTGGCTGTACTAATCTGTTGTGCTTTTTCGGTTGAGCTTTCTGTTGGGCTTGTGCTGGGCCTAGTTGGGCCAAGTTTGTGCAGTGGATTTAATTGTTATAATCTTAAACTTTTATTTTCTTTTCTGCAGGAAATTGTTTTGAATAATATCCGTGATATGAACTTATTCATACGGAAATAAGTAAATTAATCGGTAGGATTTTGTGTTGGAAACCCGAAAATTTATCGGGTACCCGCAAAATTTTACTGCCGTCGGCGATGAGCCTCGGCGAGCCGACGGTGGGCGATGATGATTTCTATCTGAGTCCTAAATCATAAATAAATTAAAATTAAAATTAGTTCGTGATAATGATTATGAAACGAAAATGAATAAAAATAGTAATAGCTGAATTGTATTGATGATTGGGATTGGCGTATGGATTATGAATTGAATGATTGGTTGTTGGTATATTGTGACTGACGTCGGGATGTTCGACGGGTAGGCCGATAAATAAAGGAAACGCTGCCCGATTTTCGGGAAAATTAATTCTGAAAATACGGGAACGTAACCTGTAATTATCGGAATCGTCGAACAAGGATATAATTGAACTTTATGAAACTGACTTGTGTGATGTGACAAGATATTTTGTGAATAATCGATTACCCTATTTTTCAAAACGACAAACATACGTATTTTCCGAAATTAAATACCGAACCGATTTTCGAAGATGTGAACCGTAATTGCTATGTGTATTTCGATAATACATATAAATATGAATTTGGTTATGAAATCGTACGGGTAAAATAGAATAGTGACTTGATGTAAGCTTAAGCGATTATCTGAATTAGGGTATTTCAACCCTGTAGGTTTAGATGGAAGACCCGAGACATGACATCGGACTAGGAACGATCTAGTGATTAGACGTCGAGATCAACGAAGTTCCAACCAAAGGGTCTGAATGTTGGGATCGTATCGAGAATAGGATAGTAGGTGCATGATAAAGCCGAATGATCTAAGTCAAACCAAAGTCAACTGATAATAGTGGTTAAAGCTTATTGAGGCAAGTATTCTGGATTTTTCCTTTTAAATACTGCAAGTATTCCTAACCTTTCTCCTTAAATACTGCAAATATTTATTCTCTCCTATTCTAAGTTCAGAATAGTTAACTGTTTTATATTTCGCTGCAATTACTCTTATTATGCCAGTTCTTTTAAATTCTTGTTCCTATAATTCGATTGCTCTCTTGAGCAAATACCCATTCGTTCGGGTTATTTGCGAACCCTAATTTGGGATGTTTTGAAATCAGAATGATTTGATATCAAAATACTCTACGGGCTGGACGATTATTATAAGGACCAGTGATGAACTGGATCCTATGGGCCGGAGATGGACCGGACCCTTTAGGCCGTAGTTGCCTGGGTGCCCCATATGTTGGTTGGGTCTATGCAGTTGGGTATAGATCCGCACTATCTCCTGACTGATCAGCAGGTTATAGTGCATATGTTGGTTTCTAGTGTTCAGTCCAATTTATTGTTGTTCGCCATTAATGGCATTCCCTCTTGAAATAAAACATGATTATGGTTTAAAGTTATTCTTTCTTAGCACTCAGTTTCGGGAAATTACAATGTTTCTAAATATATTCGAGGTTCAGATTGTTGCTGCAACATTAGTTGCTCAGTGATAGTGAGGATCTTGAATGAATTGAGATCTTCTTAATTATTCAACCCGTCCTTATCAGGCTGGTTTAGCAGGCTAAGTCTATGGAAACTTAGTCGATAATGATGGATACTGAATAGTTAGGAATTTCTTGAACGTCGTTTTATGCATAGTTATTGCATCAATTGCTCAATTATGAAATGATACCAGAAGCTATTTTGAAAACACATGATCTCTAAAGCTCTTACAAAAATGTCATTATGTCCTATGTGATTTATGGCAATGCAAATCAAATTGATTTTAAGTTGATAAAGTATATCCTTTAAATGATTTCGTGTTTCGCTCTTCAAAATATTTCAGAGATTTTGTCTGAAAGTTTTCTTTGAAATTAATGTTTGAGACTAAAATTATATACTTGCTGGGCATTTTTGGCTCACTCTTGCTTTGTCAATTCTTATTTCTGCCAGAAACAGATAAGGATACAAATGAATAGCTTAGATAGACAGCAGAAGATCGAGAAATCTCCGCCACGAGAGGTTGAAGAAGTTAGAAGAATATGATTCAAGCATTAGTTCAGAGGTATTTACAATTATATATTAGTTGTTGTAAGTTGTAGAAGGTTAGATTCTTGTTTCATACCATAACCTGTAAACGATCCGGATTCAAGGGGTTATTTATTTATTTCTTTATTATATGTAAGGATTGTTTAGTGACACCAAATCTTGACCCCGGATTTGGGGTGTTACATTATGATTGATCGAGCTAGCAGGAGCTTATTACAGTAGTGAGGTAGTAAGGTTGTAAGAATAATTTCATATCAGTTGTAAATTAAATTAGTTGGGATTTGGTGCGTTGTAATAAGAGTTAAGGTTGTGGCTTGTTTTCATACTTTAACCTGTTGCGATCCGTGGTTATGCAAAGCAGGGTCATTGCCAATAATATTTTATATACAGGCTTATATATTGAGTATGTGTTGTGGACCCCAAACTTCTGACCCGGGTTTGGAGGGCGCCACAATGATAATTGCTTTTGAGAAAGAGAGAAGTTATAGCAGATGATTTGAGAATGATAAAAGAAAAGCAATGAAAATGAATTATGCTTTTATACTATCTCAAAAATAACTGACAAAAATAATAAAGTAACCAATAAGAATTGCCCAAAATAGCTGTTTAAAAATAAACTGTAAAAATTCTATCAATTATTAGCCGTGTTATGCTTATAAACTGTAAGTACACTCGATGGATAATGTTCAGAGAATCAACGGCTAAGAATAATATAATTCGACGGATGAGGATAAATCAGTTATCCATCGAGACATAAAATATTCCAGAAATATAATTGATTTTATTAACAAAATGTATACCGACGGATGATCAAACTCGATGGATAATGATCATCCATCAGGATGTAAATTTTGACTTAGCCAAAAATTCATCCAAGACTGAAAAATCAATTAAATTTCTGGCTGCATTACAACTTGGAAATTATCTGTAAAGATTCAAGAGTAATTAAGCATACCTAACTCACTTAGCAACCTTGAAAAGGTGGATTCATCCAGTGCCTTGGTAAATATATCTGCAAGCTATTTTTCACTTGGAACAAAATGTAGTTCCACAATAACATTCATTACATGATCTCTTATGAAGTGGTACTTGATGTCTATGTGCTTCGTTCTTGAATGCTGTACTGGATTTTCAGTGATGGCAATTGCACTTGTGTTATCACAGAAAATAGGAATTCTTTCTACTTGCAGACCATAGTCTAGCAATTGGTTTTTCATCCACAAAATTTGTGCACAGCAACTGCCAGCAGCAATATATTAAGCTTCGGCTGTAGAAGTAGAAACTGAATTTTGCTTTTTACTGAACCAGAACACAAGCTTGTTTCCTATAAATTGACAGTTCCTGTTGTACTTTTTCTATCAATTCTGCAACCTGCATAATCTGTATCTGAATAACCTATTAGATTAAAACCAGAATCTCTAGGGTACCAAATGCCAAGTTTTGGTGTTCCCTTGAGATATCTAAAAATTCTCTTAATAGCTACTAAGTGAGATTCTCTAGGATCAGCCTGAAATCTAGCACAAAGACATGTAGCAAATATTATATCCGGCCTACTAGCTGTTAAGTATAGAAGTGACCCAACTATGCCCCTATAACTTAAAATATCCACAGACTTTTCAGTAGTGTTTAATTCAAGCTTAGTTGCAATGGCCATGAGAGTTTTTGCAGATGTGCAATCCATTAGATCAAACTTCTTTAAAAGATCATAAATGTATTTAGTTTGACTTAATATTCCATCACTAACTTGCTTAACTTGCAAACCAAGAAAGTAAGTTAGTTCTCCCATCATGCTCATTTCATACTTACTTTGCATCAATTTGGTAAACTTTTTGTAAAGTTTTTCATCTGTAGAGCCAAAAATAATGTCAACTACATAAATTTGAACAAGTATGCTAGAGCCATTAACATTTCTAAAGAATAAAGTTTTGTCTACAGTACCTTTAGTGAAGTGATTCTCTAAAAGAAACTTTGACAAAGTATCATACCAGGCTCTAGGTGCTTGCTTCAGTCCATAAAGTGCTTTCAAAAGATAGTAGACATATTCTGGAAAATTTGGATCTTCAAAACCAGGAGGCTGACTGACATAGACTTCCTCCTCCAAATTTCCATTCAGAAAGGCACTTTTGACATCCATTTGATAGACCTTGAAATTGGCATGGGCTGCATAGGCTAAAAAAGATTCTGATGGTTTCAATTCTTGCAACAGGAGCAAAGGTTTCATCAAAATCTATTCCTTCTTGTTGACAATAGCCCTTAGCAACCAAACTAGCTTTGTTTCTGATTATTATGCCATTTTCATCCATCTTGTTTCTGAATACCCATTTGGTGTCTATTGGATTCTTTCCTTTAGGCTTGGGCACCAGCTTCCATACTTTGTTCCTTTCAAATTGGTTTAGCTCCTCCTGCATAGCTAAAATCCAATCAGGATCCAAAAAAGCTTCTTCTACCTTCTTTGGTTCTTCCTTAGAGAGGAAGCTTCTATATAGACATTCTTCTTGAGTTGCTCTCCTTGTTTGAACTTTAAAAGACACATCACCAATGATGAGCTCAAAGGGGTGATCCTTTGTCCATTTCCTTTGTTGAGGTAGATTAGCTCTAGATGAAGAGGCCTCATTATTCTCTTGATGTGTGATTGAGTTTTGATTATTAGAAATTCCCCTGAGTTTATGGATCTTTGATTTGAGAACGGGGAACTTTCTTTAAGTGATCTACTCTGACTTTCAGCTTCTTTTGATGACCCGGCGGATGGTGAATTTTGAGTACCGATGAATGAATTTCATTGTCTCCCGACGGATGAAACATTTTGCAACTCGACAGATGTTGAATTTTGTGCTTCATTAGTAGTAGATTTTTCTGCATTATCCTTTGATACTGTTTCTTGATCATTTTCATCATCACTGTCATCACTAACCTTCTCCACATTGTCAAATTTGAGGCTCTCATGGTAATCTCCATCTTGTAGTCCTTAAATCTTTTTATCATCAAACACAACATGTATTGATTCCACAACAATGTTGGTTCTCAGATTGTAGACTCTGTATCCTTTACCAACAACAAATCCAACAAAAATTCCTTCATCTGCTTTAGCATCAAACTTCCCATTCTGATCAGTTTGATTTCTCAAGATATAACTTTTGCAGCCAAAGACATGAAGAAAATTTAGAGTTGGCTTCTTGTTCTTGAACAATTGGTAGGGAGTCATGCATTTTGCTTGATTAATCAGAAAAATATTCTGAGTGTAGAATGCAGTATTTACAGCTTCAGCCCAGAAATATGTTGGTAACTAAGATTCTTCAAGCATTATCCTTGCAGCTTCAATAAGTGACCTGTTCTTTCTTTCTACTACTCCATTTTTTTGTGGAGTTCTTGCTGCTGAAAACTCATGAAAAATCCCACTTTCTTCATAAAATGCTCTCATGACAGAATTCTTGAACTCAGATCCATTGTCACTCCTGATTTTTCTAACTTTGAAATCATGATGATTGTTGACTTGCCTTATGTGATTGATGATGATTTCACTAGCCTCATCTTTAGACTTAAGGAAATATGTCCAAGAGAACTTTGAGAAATCATCTACAATTATTAGGAAAAATCTTTTTCTGGAGATGGACAACACATTGACTGGTCCAAACAAATCCATGTGTAACAGTTGCAAAGGTTCTTCAATTATTAAATCAAGCTTCTTTCTGAATGATGCTTTAATTTGCTTTCCCTTTTGGCAAGCATCACACAGTCCATCCTTAGAGAACTCCACTTGAGGAATGCCTCTAACCAGTTCTTTCTTTACAAGTTCATTCATGGTCTTGAAGTTTAGATGGGATAGCTTCTTGTGCCATAGCCAACTTTCATCTTGACTTGCTTTACTGAGAAGACAAGTAACATATTATGCATTTGATGAGTTGAAGTCAGCTAAGTACACATTTCCTTTTCTCACTCCAGTGAGGACCACTTTGTTGCTCCTCTTGTTTGTCATAACACAAGATTCTTAGTTGAAGGTTACTGAATTGCCTTTATCACAAAGTTGGCTGATACTCAACAAATTATGCTTGAGACCATCCACTAAGGCAACCTCCTCAATGATGACATTGTCTTTTGAAATCAAGCCATATCCCACAGTATAACCCTTGTTGTCATCTCCAAAAGTAATACTTGGGCCAGCTCTCTCCTTGAACTTTGTGAGCAGGGATGAATCATCAGTCATGTGTCTTGAACAACCACTATCCAAGTACCACAGATTCTTTCTGTTTCCCTGATTACTTGAAGAACTTGTCTCTATTTCATTAGACTTGGCGATTAGGGCTAGATTGACATAACATACCTTCTTCTTCATCCAGACCATCTGTTGCCCAGTCATTTTTTTGTGTCATAAAATCCCTTTCCTTTTGTTTGAGCAACTTAAAATATTTTTGTTTATAATCCACAGGCTCAAACTTCTTCTTACTGGAATCTGACTTTCTACACTCACTGGCAAAGTGCCCTGCCAAGCCACATTTGAAACATTTGAATTTTGATTTATCTACCATGTTTCTATTTGGCTTAGCTGCTCCAAAGTTCTTCTTGAACTTGAGCTTGGAAAATCTTCTTGAAAGAAATGTTAGATGTTCATTAATGTCATCCATATCATCTTAGCTCAAAGAATATTCATTTTCTGCTACCAGCTCCTTGCCCTTGTTTTCAAAGACCTTTGAAGTAGACTCAATAGCTTATATCTTCATTTCCTTCTCTTTCTGTAACTCAGCAACCAGTGCAATGGACCCTCCTTTCTTCTTTCCTTTCTCCATCCTCTCATCT